>NC_059380.1:12045000-12252500 GCF_019703515.2 Myxocyprinus asiaticus
AAATCAGATATTTCTCTAAACTGCAGCAGTGATGAGTTTGTTGTTGAATGAAAAAGAAAACATTCGAGACACTTCACAAACTATTTTAGTTCACCTCCTGGGCAAGTTGACTGGCAGTATTATCATGTATATACAGTCTACATTGGGGATGATTAGAAAGTATCAAGTGTAAAAAAATAATACTAATGGATAAAGCATGTTCTCATTTGGAACAAGTGTGATTACATGCCACTGTCACACATACTGTTTTTATTGTGTTAAGTACATTTGTTTAAAATCACTGCGTAATGCACACACATGACTATGACAATGACTATTAAAACAAATGTCAATTGGAACAATACTTAGAATATCTTATTGCATGTATATCTACTTTTGTTATACATCTTCTCAAAACCCTTCATGTTACTGATTAAATGTGACAAAATTAAAATGCTCCAAGAGTCGATATAATGCAAGCAATAAAACACAGATCTCACCCAATAAATCACATCTTCAATCTGACCCATTATTATATACTTTAATACTGCAAACCACAGCACAGATGTTTAAGAATATTACCAATAGCACAGCAATAACGATTTTGTGGAGACATCACCACGCTTTTGGTATACAAAGGCGTTTTGATACAAAGGCATTTGTAAAGAGTGTACTACAAGTCAGTTACTAATATTTGGAAAAGAAAAACACTTAAACACATCCACATGATGCACATACATAGTCCAAAGCACTATGAAGTCGCACATATCCAGTATCAATCTGCACTGAGGTACACATCGCTGGAAACCAGCCGCGGCCTGTGCGTTTTAAGTCTAGGCCTTCAGTGCGATTCATGCTATTAAGAAAACACAGTTTCACAATGAATAAGACACTGTAGGCATTCATTACGTGGCAGTCAACTAATACCAATTGACATTTTAAAAACGTGTCCACACACGAAAGTCAGAACCGAGGTCTAATACCAAGAAAAAGCTCTCTAATAATATTTGAGATTTAAATTTTGCTTGCAATACATTTTGTTTCATCAGGGTACACGGTTACTTTTCAAAACTTGATCCAACACTGAATGCTCAAGCAGCCTGATTTACACTTGGAAAACTCCTGATGTTGCTCTAACAATGCAAAAAGCACTTACCAATTTGCTTGAAGTGAAAATCAGTCCTCCTTTCCTGTTTAATTACTCAATCGCAAGATCATGCAGAACATCTCTGGTTTTTAAATCCATAAGGATTTCTTTCTCAATGGTGATATGGCAGTGACAGCCGACTCGTCAGCAAGATCTCTCGCGCTTTGCTTTCAAATTACATACATCACTTAAAGCGTGATTGTGTCACTCAAGGCCAGCTAGAAGGCCTGGACTGGGACATATCCTAAAGACTACACCCACCAAGAACAAATAAATCAATCTGACTGGCTGATGAATCTGACAATCTGACTTTATATGCCTATTCACTGTAGTGTTGAGGGATTCTGCAGAAATTCTGAAGGCCTGACAGGGTGGAGCTCAGACTCACGCGCTGCTTCAGCTAAGGAGCGTGGCTTCGGGCATGCGATTTGAGAAACAGTTGTCACACTTTGCTTGTAAGCATCGATGGATAAACTTTTTTTTACTATTCGTTTTTTCTATTCGAATTAGGAGTGGAAAGCGATTACAAATACAAAAAGGTCAATGAGAATGAAAGGATGAAAAAATATTTATTTATTAGGCATGTTACTCCAGCAGAGAAGGCTTTGCTGGCCCTGAGAAATCGCCACTGCCGGAAACGCATCAAAATGGTCAAAGATGTCCATCTAGGGCATGTTTACATACACCAACAATTAAAAATAGCACAGATGGCTGAAAGAACAGTTTGTTGAGCAGTTTATGCACCAAACAACAAGAGGCAGAGCAGTAGGCCTACAATATGTCCTGCTCTCTCACTCTCTCTTCACGAACTGAGCCCCCAGTGGGCGAGGCCAAGGATGTAATGATGTAAAGTAGGCATTGATGTTGTAGCTGTTGAGCCGGTCATGAATTAATGAGTACCCTTTGTGACATCACTAATACACGGATGTAGAGAACGAGGTTTTTTGGGAGCTTGGTTTCAAAAAAATGCTTTTATTGCACTGGGGATTAAGTTTTGAGTTCTGAAATTTACAGCATGTTTTTATATTAGAAAGACCTCTGTGTCAAAATATCATGGAATATTTGATTCCTCATGACATGACCCCTTTAATGTCAGTGGGGAAAACAGCTTTCTGTGCTTTAGCGCCCCCAGTTGCACTGGTTTTGGAACTGCAGCAGCTCCTGACACATGATCTAAAGCTTATATTTTATTAGTCAGCATATCATTGCCTGAAAAAAAAAATAAATAAAATTCACACTTACCGTTAAAAAAAAAAAAAAAAAAGCTTCACATTTTGGCTTGCAAATGTTCGCTCCAGGTGTGAATGGTTCATTAGGAATCTGTTCTTTTGATTCAAAATGTTAATGTGAAAATTCACGTTTGGTGTGCAAATGCCTTCAGCCTATGTATGGATTTATTTAAACTAATGACCTAAGATAGGATGTGCGTCAGTGCCTGATTTGGCAATGACTTACCTTGACAAAGATGCACTTCTATGTGTCTGTTACAGTACGTGTTTTGCACGTATTTGTGTTCATGTTTTGTAGTGTTTGTGTTTTCTCCACTAGTCTGTAGGTGGCATTGCAAGAAGGGGATTCCCCGTTCCTGGAAAGGCTAAATGTCATCATTGGGGATTTCTAATAAAAGCCTCAATGGCATTAATGGCGGATCTCTCTTAGTGCTGCCTTTGACACCATGATCATGACATTCTCTTGGATTGGCTTGAGAATTATGTTGGCATTTGTGGACAGGCATTAGCTTGGTTTAGGTCCTATCTCTCTGACCGCTACAACATTGTCTGGGTAAATAAGTAACTGTCAGATTAAATTAAAGTTAAGTATGGAGTGCCACAGGGATCAGTTTTAGGTCCTCTGCTTTTCTCCTTATACTGTATATGTTTCCCCTGGGAGACATTATCAGGAACCATGGAATACATTTTCACTGTTATGCCAACGATACCCAACTTTATATTTCTTCGAAACCCAATGAAATTTCACAATTTTCCAAATTAACAAAGTGTATAAATGATATCAAAGATTGGATGGCTAGAAATTTCCTTCTACTCAATTCTGATAAAACAGAGGTGCTAATTATTGGAATGAAAAACTCAAAATAAGCAACTAAAATATAATCTGACTCTTGATGGATGTACTGTAACGTCAATTTCTACAGCAAAAAATGTAGGTGTTATATTTGATATTGATCTAACCTTTGAAAAACAAATTTCCAATATTTGTAGATCTGCATTCTTCCACCTTAGAAATATTGCTAAGTTCCGACACATGCTATCTGTGTCTGATGCCGAAAAACTAATTCATACATTCATGACCTCAAGACTAGATTATTGTAAAGCATTACTAGGTGGATGTCCTGCAGGTTTAATAAATAAACTTCAGTTGGTTAAAAATGCAGCAGTTAGAGTGCTAACTAGAACCAAGAAATATGATCATATCAGCCCCATTTTATCGGTGTTACATTGGCTAACTGTTAAGTTTCATATACATTTTAAAATTCTGTTAATTACTTACAAAGCTTTGAATGGTCTAACTCCAAAGCACTTAAGTGACCTTCTATCAGGTTACCAGAGCCTGCCAGATGCTCAGGATGGAGTTAATTACCTGACATGAGCTGCCAGCCGGACTGCGACGCTCCTCACTGAATAATACCTGTATCATCTTGGTCAAAGGAGGGACAACACTCTCTTAAAAATGAAGTACATAAAAAATGAATTAACTGGCAACAAAAGCCTTCATCAGCCAGAATCAAAGGGCAATGCATCTACGTGTATTTCCTCAGTTCATTCGGGATGACTTCAAGGACTTTAACACTAAAACTTGTAGTTCATACAAAATCATTTTGTTTAACCACTGACCCACAACACCTACTTAGTTTTCTAATTTAAACCACAAATAATTCTAAACATAAATAACTAATATTGGCATTATATTCATTCATTTTCTGTTATAGCTTAATTTTATGTACAGCTGCTTTGAAACTATGTCTGTTGTGAAAAGCGCTATACATATACATTTGACTTGACTTGATATATACACATCCTCCATGTGCTTAAAAGCCAGGCACCAAATTTTTTAAGATTTTCTTAGCAGTGATATTCTGCTTTGTTTTCAGGTATTACCAAATGTACCCATCGAGTAAAACAGATGTATTGGAATCTCAGACATAAACCATTTTAACTCATTAAAATTAAAATTTGAAAACATAAAATTTTAATTGAAAAAGAAATTATTGTGACAAGTTAAATTGATGGAAACATAAATGTTGTTATAACATAATAATAAATTATTTTAAGTGTTCCGTGGGGTGGTTGGATTTAAAGATAAACCAAAGGTAGATAAACTAACTGATTAACTAGCTTCTAACAACATGTCATGTGTAAATATATTAGGTAAGAAGCTTGATAAATGACAAATGGAACATAAGTTTGTCATGGTTTGGAAAACCACAAACTCAGCAGGCAAGGCACTGAGAAGGCAACTTAAAAAAAAAAAAAAAAAAAAAAAAACTCTGTTCATTGTTTTGATTTGTTCTTTAATAAACCACTTAGGTCTCTTTGATGTTTACTGTAACTTAATATCTACACTGAAACATATATAAACCCCCCAGGGAAAAGAATTGAGCTCATAAGCACCAGAGACCCAAGAATTTCAAAAGTGCCATTTTGAGGGAGATTCAGAGCCCAGAATGAATCATAGGTCCTTGTTTGTCAATTATAGACTGATCTGTGTTGCAGCAATTTCTATCTCTGTTTTAATTGCCTGTCACTCACTTGCCATCCACAGCCGGTATCCTGAAATGCCCTCAGGAAATAGTCGATAGATTGGATTAAACTCCTACTTCCCGGGAGACAACCAATGAACTGATGTTGAATGCTGTTAAACACACTGACACACGCACACACAGCCAACACACAGCTGTTTAACACAGACTCTGCCTATCAACAAGATTAAATTTAAAAGAAGGAAGGAACTAGAAAGTCCAGTGGAAAAACAGAAATAATGATCTGCTGTGAAAAATAAAAGATGTAACCACCCTGCATAAATTAGTAGTGAGAATGATAGAGAGATTAAGCTAAAGAAAGTATCAAATCTGCCAACATTTGCAACCACAGGGCTGTGGTGCAGTTTGTTTTGATTTTAAGACCTGGCTGGTGTGACCGATGTTGCCACGGTTACTAGGTTGTTACCATCCCCACATAGAAAGTAGGATTCATAAGGCTAATTGAAAGATAATTAAGATGGCACATGGTCAAATGGGCCTGCTTGGCTCAAATGTAAATGCCTTATGAATAGCAGACTCCTACACTGGCACCTACTCCGGATCCAGTGCTTTTGTGTTCTCACTGGCCACAAATCTCATAATTGTCCAAATTCTGCAAAAGCCTTGCATGAAGGTGTTTCTTGTTCTTAGCTGAACTTTAGTAGAGCTAAAGTGAATATGACCCTTTTTACTGAATTTGATGCACATGTTATTATTTTCTTGTTTTGATGGATGGATGGATGGATGGATTGATTGGTAGGTAGGTAGGTAGGTTGGTTGGTTAATTGTTAGGTAAGTAGTCGGTCAGTTGATTGATTGATTTTAGCTTTCAAAACGTTTTTTGAATTTTAAGGCCAGGATTTGTCGATTTTAGCTTTCAAAACGTTTTTGAATTTTTAGGCCAGGCTTTGTCATGCTAACATCAAAGTTTTTCTAGTTGAAGCAAAAAGGAAAGCTAAAATAACATTTGCTATGGTCTCCCTTTTTACCTCTTATTTTATTGGCTGTGCCAATTATGCTGCTATTGTTTACTACAGGCATTCCAAACCCAGAAATGTGAAATGGACAAATGGTCCATTTAGTCCCCCAAAACAAGAAAATGTATGAGTTATATTTTCAGTGTGCAATGCAGCAGTTGTTCTTGCATGTGAACTGAAGTTAATGAGTGCTTTTCTTTCAAGTGTGTAGGTAAATGTGGCTTATTCATTGGGCTACACATTAAGAGTATGTGGGATAGCATGCTAAACCATAAGCTCTGAACAATTAACTTGTAGTACATTTTAGCTATATACACAGATAAGACTATGATTACCCTTTAGAAATGTGACTGTTAAGCGCCCCTCTCTTTTTCCCTTTAGTTCTTTCTCTCTTTTTCTTTTGTTCTGGAACCCACTCATTGCCTGTTCTTCCATCTGTAGCCACTACTGTGCTCCTATTTTCTATTCATTCATTCTACATCATTTCTTGCTTTGAGTCACTAATTTGCCACTTTTTCTATTGTCTTCGTAAATATAGGGTTTCCACACCTTTTGACAAATTAATTTCTATGACTTCTCCATTACTTTTCCAGTCGTTCGTAGCTACTGAATAAGGACTTTTAAAAATTATTTTTACACTCATAAAGTGCAATATTTTGAAGCTGAGTATAACTAGAGATATTTATATGAATATAGAACTTTTCATGACTTTCCCAGGCATGGAAATTACAATTCCCTAATATTTTACATGATTGCGTGTAAGCTGTTAATATAGATTTTTCACAAAATCGTACATTACATGGAGCCTATACTGAATCTGACATCATCTTGTCATTCTGTCATTCTTGCCATAAAGTGATTAACTGTGTGGACAGGGCTTAATTTCTGTATTTGGCAGGATTTTCAAGGAAGCTATATCAAAGTGGGTGGCCCTCTGATTTGTGTTTGAAACGTGCACAATTCTGCAGCTGGCCTAATAAATGCTCTTCTAACTGAAGGAGGATTTAAAAACTCACACATCCTCAGCTAAGGTCTTTTCACTCTCCTTCAGCCTGCTACAAGAAGACAGGTGTTTTTCTGGTTCCAACAGATGCTGTCTACACCAGTTTCTACACAAGTGATTTGAAAAAACACACAAATACTCTTTCTTTCAGGCCAACTCTTGCAGGGTGCTTTGGGATTAGTCCTTTTCATCCAAAACAAGAAATCCATTTTAATGACAAAAATCCATTTACACATCCAAAACCAGACTCAGATAATCAGACGTTGTTTTTATGCCCTAAATGAGCTCAATGCAACAAAGCCACAAGTAACAATCTCTGACAGTTGAAGTCAGAAGTTTACATACACCTTAGCCATATGCATTTAAACTCAGTTTTTCACAATTCCTGAGAAACTAATCTAATCTTAGAAAATCTTCCCTGTCTTAGGTCAGTTAGGATCATTATTTTAAGAATGTGAAATGTCAGAATAATAGTAGAGAGAATTATTTATTTCAGCTTTTATTTCTTTCATCACATTCCCAGTGGGTCAGAAGTTTACATACACTTTGTTAGTATTTGGTAGCATTGCCTTTAAATTGTTTAACTTGGGTCAAACATTTTGGGTAGCCTTCCACAAGCTTCTCACGATAAGTTGCTGGAATTTTGGCCCATTCCTCCAGACAGAACTGGTATAACTGAGTCAGGTTTATAGGCCTCCTTGCTTGCACACGCTTTTTCAGTTCTGCCCACAAATTATCTATTGGATTGATGTCAGGACTTTTTTGTCCTTAAGCCATTTTGCCACAACTTTGGAGGTATGCTTGGGGTCATTGTCCATTTAGAAGATGCATTTGTGACCAAGCTTTAACTTCCTGGCAAATGTCTTGAGATGTTGCATCAATATGTCAACATAATTTTCCTTGCTCATGATGCCATCTATTTTGTGAAGTGCACCAGTCCCTCTTGCAAAAGCACCCCCAAAACATGATGCCCATGCTTCACTGTTCGAATGGTGTTCTTCAGTTTTCAAGCCTTACCCTTTTTTCCTCCAAACATAACGATGGTCATTATGGCCAAACAGTTCGATTTTGTTTCATCAGACCAGAGGACATTTCTCCAAAAAGTAAGATCTTTGTCCCCATGTGCACTGGCAAACTGTAGTCTGGCTTTTTTATGGCGGTTTTGGAGCAGTGGCTTCGTCCTTGCTGAGCAGCCTTTCAGGTTATGTCGATATAGGACTCGTTTTATTGTGGATATAGATACTTGTCTACCTGTTTCCTCCAGAACCTTCACATGGTCCTTTGCTGTTGTTCTGGGATTTATTTGCACTTTTCGCACCAAAATATGTTAATCTCTTGGAGGCAGAATACGTCTCCTTCCTGAGCGGTATGATGGCTGCGTGGTCCCATAGTGTTTATACTTGCATACTATTGTTTGTACAGATGAATGTGGTACCTCCAAGCATTTGGAAATTGCTCCTAAGGATGAACCAGACTTGTGGGTTTTGGCTGAATCTTTTGATTTTCCCATGATGTCAAACAAAAAGGCACTGAGTTTGAAGGTAGGCCTTATAATACATCCACAGGTACACCTCCAATTCAGTACACCTCCTATCAGAAGCTAACTGGCTAATTGTCTAAAAGCTTGACATCATTTACTGGAATTTTCCAAGCTGCTTAAAGGCGCAGTTAACTTAGTGTATGTAAGCTTCTGACCCACTGGAACTGTGATAGTCAATTAAAGTGACACAATCTATCTGTAAACAATTGTTGGAAAAATTACTTTTGTCATTGTCACGAGTAGTTGCTGAGATGACACAGGAGACGTAGGATCTATTTGCAGGCTTTAATAAAAATGATGACAGTGAAACAACAAACAGGAACTCAAAACAACAACAAACATGAAATGACAAATGAATGCAAAAACTAGAGGGTATACAGTATATACAAACAAGAACTAATGAGGGAATGGAAAAAAGGTAAGAACAATAAGGAACAGATGGCAGAGATGAGGGCAGTGCATACTGGGTAACGTAGTCCGGGGGAAACACTTCAAAATAAGAGTCCTAGGAAACATGAGGGAGACAGACTGGTGACAGTCATGCACAAAGTAGATGTCCTAAACAACTTGCCAAAACTATAGTTTGATAATATAAAATCTGTGTGGTTAAAAAATGAGTTTTAATGACTTCAACCTAAGTGTATGTAACTTCTAACTTCAACTGTAAGTGTGTGCTAACAGTGGAGCGACTTGCCTAAATGTCCACTGCTTACCTGACAAGCATTGTACAGCAGCTGGTGCTCGAACTTCTTAATGCCAAGAATCTGTTGAAACATCTCGTAGAGCTGGTCCTTGCTGAGAATGAGTTCAGAAGCAGCACTGGCTGTCATGCGCTGCTGGTGCTTGCATAGGTCTTCCTCGCCCCTGAGGATTGTGTCAAACTTGGCCATCCACGAGCTGAGGACCGTCTCCTTACTCAGGCCATCGATCTCAGGTAGGCTGCGGACACGCTTCTCGATGTGTTTCTTGAAGACCTCACGGGAGTCATTGGCTGAGCAACCACCGCTCTGGACCATGCGGCACACACGGTCACTTTTGAGGAACACCTGTGATCAACCAGAAATCTAATGTTACAATAACTTGTCAAATCTTTCACTTACTGTAGCATTATATTAATACAGTATATTAAATATCTTAATACATTTATTTATAAACAGTTGTGTTAAAGTTTGAGACCGCACTGAAAATGAGGGTTTAATGTCCAATTTTAGAACTTAGTTGCCATGGCAATGTAATGCCGTAAACCCTTAAACCCTAAAATTAAAGTAAAAAATGATGATTTACAGCTCAAATAATACACAAGTTTTAACAGAAGAATTAAGGTAAGTGCTTTTATAAAATTATAAGCTTCACATTTTTGCCTTTAAAGCCTCCAGAAATCAGCCCCATTCACTTCCATTGTAAGTGCCTCACCGTAACCTTGATTTTTGCATTTTGTTTTTAAAGAAAAGGAGGGACGAGTCGAAATTCATTTTTGTGGTATTCAACACAGAAATGCTGTTGAATGAGTTTAACTTATATTGAACATAAAATATTCCTTTAAATCCTTTGTACAAAAGGTCAGATGTCCTTGCTTCAATTGAAGCATACAAGATGCTCTTTGGAGCTTTCTCAAACCATGCTGGGAAAACATGGATCATCAGGTTTTGCATCAGAAGTCCATACCAGCTTGAGTATGTGCTGTCATTAAAGCAAAAGAGAACATACAAAATATTAAGGAATGTAATTCAATTAAGCTTTTTTTTTGTTTGTTTGTTTGTTTGTTTGTTTGTTTTCAAAATTGTTTTGCTGATGATATTATTTGTAATTAAAATTTATATTACATTTTTAAAATGCAAAATAGAGGCTTTTTAGTGATCTCAGGATTTTGTGGCCCAATGCATTTTTTATTTTATTTTAGGTTTTGTTGACATCAAATTAATACAAAACACTTCCCTTGTAATGATAGCATCAGATTATAGATTTCAGGATGCAAGGTGCATTTTGTAGTATAAGGTTTATTAAACCAAGCAGATTGCCAAGTGTAAATAGACCCAGTGATGCTCAGGGCAACAGAGGCCAATGCGAGTACCTCTAGTCTAGGCTATTTCTCTCTTTTCCCAAGAAAGCAGTTTTTCTGGTTTCAGAAGAATTGGCTTCAGGTCAGCATGACCTCGTTAAATGGTTATTGAGGCACTTGAAAAGTACTTTGTTCTAAATGGAAATATTTCCCCTGTGTCATATAGACAGAGTATGTCAAATCCTGATTCATAACTCAGACAAAATTGGTGGGAATTCATCTGGCAGTCCAGCTTGCCAATAACTTGCGAACAATCAGCAAAAGGGTTTAAGGTTTAATATTCATTTTATATCATATTCATATTGATAATATAAACTAAATAAATAAAAAACATTCCTGGATAAGCAGGGGAGATGAGTTAACAGAGAGGGAACATCCAGCACAAATTCAATAAGTGTATCAGGGTTTAATTGAATTGAAAAAGCCGGCTTTGGCTGTGACTGAATACAAAGGCATTTGGCTCATTAGTTTCACCTCATTAAATTACCCAATATCCCAGCCTTCCCTTTGATTTATTCCCTATTCACCTTTTCTAGGTCATAAAAGATAATATCTCACCTTAACTATCATTAAAGGCCATTATGTGTCACTTTGTGATTATTTATTTTTCACAAAGGCACAGTCTTAGTATCTTACTTATTATTAGGCAAAATACATATTCTCTTCATCTCACATTGAAGTATCTTTTGATTTATAAATGTGTACAATTATTTAACTGTTGTTTTTTAAAATATTGTGTGCCCCTGTTTACCTACTGTATGTGTTTAGCATATACATAGACATGGATTACTCTGCTCATCAAATCAACACAAGGTAGACAGCTTAACAAATTCCAAACAATCCCATTTAAACTGCATTATGTTAATGGTAGGAACAGAGGGTGTGACTGGTTGTCCTCAAAAGTAAGCTACCTTACTAAGCATTTCAGCACCACCATTGGTCCAGAGTACTTTTAAATGCATAAATGCTTAAAATAATAGTTCACCCAAAATGCTTAATGTAATAGTTCACATTTACTCACCCCAATGCCATCCCAGATGTGTGTGACTTTCTTTATTCTGCAGAACACAAATGAAGATTTTTAGAATAATATCTCAGTTCTGTAGGTCCACAAAATGCAAGAGAATGATGATCAAAATTTAGAAGCACAAAAAAGCACATAAAGGCAGCATTAAAGTAATCCATAAGACTCCAGTGGTTTAATCCATGTCTTCTGAAGCAATGTGATAGGTGTGGGTGGGAAACGGATCAATATTTAAGTACTTTTTTAACCACAAATATCCATCACTTTCACTTCCACTTCCACATTCTTCTTCCTTTTTTTTTTTTTTTTTTTGGCCGATTCACATTCTTTGTGCATACCGCCACCTACTAGGTGGGGCTAGTAAAAGGTGGAGATTTGGAGTAAAAATTGACTTAAATATTGATCTTTTTGTCATCCACACCTATCGTATCGCTTCTGAAGATATGGTTTCAACCACTGGAGTCTTATGGAATACTTTTATGCTGCGTTTATGTCCTTTTTGGTGCTTCAAAGTTTTAGTCACCATTCCTTGCATAATATGGACCCACAGAGATGAGATATTCTTCTAAAAATCTTCATTTGTGTTCTGCAGAAGAAAGTCATGCACATCTGGGATGGCACGAGGGCAAGTAAATCATGAGAGAATTTTCATTTTTGGGTGAACTATTCCTTTAAAAGGCGCACTTTTAAAAAACTTAAAGAATTGTTGTTGTTTTTTTTACTTTGTTTTGTTTATGTGGCATGCTGGCCCTTATTTCTCTTCCAAATAATACAGTGGTCTTGGACTTTATACACTGTATAAAGTATTAACCTCCATTTGATACCTTAAGGAACATTACATGATCAAACCCTTAAAATGAATTTTGTTGCTGTAATAACACTGTGTAACAATTTTTTTATTTATTTTTTTGTTCCTGGATTGTAAGTGTTATTTCCTAATTGCTTATGCCTCAAAAGTATAGAAAATGGCTATTATTCCCCACAAACTTTTCTTTTGTGACCATGTACCTATTTCCAATTTTCCAATGAGAAAATGGGCGAATTTGTGTCTTTTCGTTCACATAAAGTCAGAAAAAAACAACATATGAATCAAAATTAACATGCATTTATACTAAAGTAATATTCAAAGCCGTGCTGGTCCATAATGGTAAAAAGTACCCGTCTCTTCCCCTGGCTTACTCAGTGCACCTCAAAGAGGATTACAACAGCATCAAGACCTTGCTGGATGCCTTGAAGTATGATGAGTACAGCTGGGAGGTCATAGGAGACTTAAAAATGGTGGTATTCCTGATGGGTCTCCTAGGCGGTTTTACCAAGTTTCCCTGCTATCTTTGCCTTTGGGACAGCAGGGACACCAAGGTGCACTACCACAGGCGTGACTGGCCACAGCGGACCGAGTTCTCTGTGGGGAGGAACAACGTCAAGTGGGAGCCACTGGTGGACCCCCGGAAGGTGCTGATGCCACCACTGCACATCAAATTGGGCCTTATGAAACAATTTGTCAGAGCTCTAGATAAGGAGTCAGCAGCCTTCAAGTACCTTCAAGACTTCTTCCCTAAGCTGCCTGAGGCAAAGGTCAAAGCCGGTGTCTTCGTCGGACCACAGATAAAGAAGGATTTTGGATTCATATGTTGTTGTTTTTTTCTGACTTTAAGTGAACGAAAAGACACAAATTCACCCGTTTTCTCATTGGAAATAGGTAAATTTCAAAATATCACTGTCCTGGTCACAAAAGCAAAGTTTGTGGGGAATAATAGCCATTTTCTATACTTTTGGGACATAAGCAATTAGGAAATAACACTTAATACCCAGGAAAAAAATTGTGTTACATAGTGTAATGTATTAACTATGATTCAGTGATGTTAAATAATATTTCTGACTTGAACAAAGCCAGTTAATTTAGATGTTAATTTCATTGTACTAACAGAGTGGATCAGAGTTGATGCAGCATCACACAAAAGCAAAAGTTTACCATTGCCATTATAGTAATGTACTATTCTCAGGTGTACTTGCCACCCATGATTAATTCATTTTGCAGGGAAAGTTGGTCTTGACGTCTGATGCACGTTCATGAGGTCTATGAGAGAAGCTCGTTCATAGTGGCTCGCTAGTCCACGTGAGTTTTTGCTAGTTCTTGCATGAACAGGCAAGCCACTGTGAATTAAATTCTCATCAATATTTTCTCTAAGAACAATTTAGATTTTGCATTGTTTCTCACCAAAAACTATTGTTTGCATGGACTACTTTTATTATACATTTGGGTACTTTTTAAAGCTTTAAAATTAGTCACTAAGACTGTCATTCAAAAGACAGACAGAGATGTTCATTAAAATGTCTCCTTTTGCATTAATTCTAGATAAAAAAAAAAAAAGAGTCATAAGGCCAAGTAACAACATGAGGGTAAATAATGGCAGAATTTAACTCTTCCTTAAACTTGTTTTTTTGCAGAGATATATACAGCTAATTGGGAAAACTAACTGATAGATCAGCTAGTGTGACATTTATTGGGAGTGTAAGCCCAGACTTGTTGCATCATACCTCATAGTAGCTTTGGACAGCATTGATGAATGCTTCATCTGCTACAATCTGAGTCTCTCCATTCAGGAAGGCCTGAAAGCGATCCTTCACTGTTTGAAGCTGCTGCTTGCTGATCTATGAAGAGATGAGAAGAGAAGCTTATGAATACATAATTACAAATGCTCAAAAAGTGAAAAGACATCAGAAAGATAGAAATCAATTTTTTCACAACTATTTTCACTGTTAATAGCATCTGTTAGCTCTAGCTTGAAACATCTATATTCACAAGAGTAAAAAATGGACATGCCAACCAGAATTACTCAGCAATAATGTTCCGTTTGAGTCGTTCATTGCTTATTTGTGCTCTGACAGATCAGTTTGACTTTCACTTAATGCAATTATTTGACATTGTAGGGGTGAATGTGGATATGATGTCAATCTGACAAAAAAGAAAAAAAAAAAAAAAAGGCCAACCCCTACTCAACAGACTTTTTGCCAGTAAGTATAAGAGATCTTACCTATTTCAAATTCCAGAAACAGATGAAATTTCAACCACGAGGCCACATAAAACCCTTAGACAACTGTAACAGGAGACACTGCACATTCCATAACACTATAGAGACTTTGATTTGAAAGAAATGTAAAGCAAGCATCTAGATTTCAGAATCCCAACACAATTGTCAGCACAGTGAGCTGCATCTACTAATGTGTTTTACTCAATTTATTGCTACATACAATATGGCTATAAAAAGATATTCTTTGTGCTGGAAAACTTGGCTTTTTAACAGTTAAGCCTTGTCTTCTTTTTTTAATGTCTGCAGAGCTCTGTTAAATTTCTGCTTAGCCAGTATTCATGTTCCATCTACGACACAGAGGCGTTCTCCACTTCGCTAACATTCACAACACACAAATTATTAAGAGGCTGAGAGCAGTCTAAATCTCTTGTCTCATAACTGAGTCAGGGAATTGATAATTATAGAGCTTATTCTGCATCCCTCTACTCCCTCACATTTTTTTTTTTCTTCTGTGTGCCATAAGAATTTAGTAAAATAATCTGCTCTGTTTAAAATTTGAGCTTTACAGAGTGAAACAACTAATTAGAGGGATAGAACAAATGCTAAATAAGAAAACAGATGAATTTGATTTAGCAACGGTTCAGTTATTGTGCACATACAGTAAGAGGGAGGTGTGGTTCTTGGTTGTTGAACCCACCTCATGGATGTAATAAATGCAAAAGAACAACATTATATTGACAATATGCATAGGTGACGCATGGTCCTCCGTGATGCATAGAAGGTTAGCTGCAATGTTGGTCAAGTTACATTTAAATAAGTGGTACAGGACAAAAAATAAAGATTATGGAAATGACATCATAGTGGTATGACAACATAACATAACCTGGGAAAGGGCATATGTTTTTATTTTTATTTGATTTTATTATCATTGTTCTTCTTGTAATTTTATATATTTAATGAGATAGACATGTTTTTCAATAGTTTGCTTATATTTTAATCACAGTTTCTTGTTCATTCTCTCTGTCTCTCTGGCAAACAACCACACACACACACACAGTGAATTGTTAATCAGAGGATTAATGTAAACACAATTTCCTTTTAATTTCACCATTGATTTAACTGAATGAGATGCTGCTTTTAGTTATTTATTTATTGGAAAAATTAATCTGTTAATGATGTTACTTATGCAATATAATATGTGTGCTATTTTATTAGTGCTGTTTTACTGAATATCAGCATGGCTGTGATCCAGATTATTTTATACAACTGTTCTACGTATAAACTATTTATGATCGAGTAACTGATATTTCAGACACAATATGGCAAGCTGATTTGTTCATTCTTTCTAACCCCCCAAAAAAAAAATTTCTAAAATAAGCCAACACAGGATCAAGTGTTTTGTGTCCATGTCGCAAACACAAACATGCAGAGTGAGAAAAAAGTGAAATGTTCCAACACTGCTTAAACAGTTAAATCACTAGACCAGAAATGCAGTGGCATGCTAAAGTTTGGGAACCCCTGGTCAAAATTTCTGTTGCTGTGAATAGTTAAATGAGTAGAAGATGAACTGATCTCCAAAAGGCATAAAGTTAAAGATGAAACATTCTTTTCAACATTTTAAGCAATATTAGTGTATTATTTTTATTTTGTAAAATTTTAGAGTGAAAAAAGGAAAGGAACACCATGCAAAAGTTTGGGCAAGAGATTTGAGCTCTCAGATAACTTTTACCAAGGTCTCAGATCTTAATTAGCTTTTTAGGGCTATGGCTTGTTCACAATCAATGTTTGGAAAGGCCAGGTGATGCAAATTTCAAAGCTTTATACATACTCTGACTCCTCAAATCTTGTCCCAACAATCAGCAGCCATGGGCTCCTCTAAGCAGCTGCCTAGCACTCTTAAAATTAAAATAATTGATACCCACAAAGCAGGAAAAGGCTATAAGAAGATAGCAAAGCGTTTCCTCAGTTTGTAATGTAATTAAGAAATGGCAGTTAACAGGAATGGTGGAGTTCAAGTTGAGGTCTGGAAGACCAAGAAAAATTTCAGGGAGAACTCCTCGTTGGATTGCTAGAAAGGCAAATCAAAACCCCTATTTGACTGCAAAAGACTTTAAGGAAGATTTAGCAGACTCTGGAGTAGTGGTGCACTGTTTTACTGTGCAACGACACCTGCACAAATATGACCTTCATGGAAGAGTCATGAGAAGAAAACCTTTCCTGCGTCCTCACCACAAATTTCAGCGTCAGAAGTTTGCAAATGAACATCTAAACAAGCCTGATGCATTTTAGAAACAAGTCCTGTGGACTGATGAAGTTAAAATATAACTTTTTGGCCGTAATGAGAAAAAAGGGTGCAGAATTTCATGAAAAGAACACCTCTCCAACTGTTAAGCATGGGGGTGGATCGATCATGCTTTGGGCTTGTGTTGATGCCAATGTCACAGGGGAACATTTCACTGGTAGAGGAAAGAATGGATTAAATTAAATACCAGCAAATTCTGGAAGCAAACATTACACCATCTGCAAAAAAGCTGAAGATGAAAAGAGGATTGCTTCTACAACAGGATAATGATCCTAAACACACCTCAAAATCCACAATGGACTACCTCAAGAGGTGCAAGCTGAAGGTTTTGCCATGGCCCTCACAGTCCCCCAACCTAAACATCATCGAAAATCTGTGGGTAGACCTCAAAAGAGCAGTGCATGCAAGACGGCCCAAGAATCTCACAGAACTAGAAGCATTTTGCGAGGAAGAATGGGCAAAAATCCCCCAAACAAGAATTGAAAGACACTGAGCTGGCTACAAAAAGCTTTTACAAGCTGTGATACTTTCCAGGGGGTGTTACTAAGTACTGACCATACCCTTTGCTTTGGGCCCTTTTACTTTTTTGTTATTTTGAAACTGTAAAAGATGGATATAAAAAAGTTAAATTGCTTAAAATATTAAAGAAATGTGTCATCTTTAACTTTATGCCTTTTGGAAATCAGGCCATCTTTTGCTCGCTTAGCTATTCACAGCAACAGAAATTTTGATCAGGGGTGCCCAAACATTTGCATGCCACTGTAAATGTTATATAGAGGTTGAGAAAATGTTACATGTTCCTGTAGCTCAACTGGTAGTGCATGGAATTAACAATGCCTAGGTTTTTAAGGTTAATGCTCTTTTTTAAGTTTTAAATCAACAAACTCTTCCTCCCTAACCTAATCCTTATAACTAAACCTAACCGATACAGTCATAAAAAACAAATGTGATCTGAAAAACAGATGAGGTTTTTAATGATAATGTTCAGGTTTTAAATCAGGTTATAATTCCACAAAATCCTATCCTAATCCTTGAAACTCAAACAAATCAAATCAAATCACTTTTATTGTCACACAACCATATACACAAGTGCAATAGTGGGTGAAAGTCTTGGGGGCAGTTCCGAGCAACATAGCAGTCATGACAGTGATGAGACATATACCAATTTACAATAAACATCAGATTTACACAACACAATTTACATATCTAATATACACATAATTACACACAACACAATATACAAATAATAATATACAATGTACAGTATACAAAACACACAATATAGAATAGACATTATACAATAAAAATAGTATATATATATATTAACGGGCGGGGATCTTCTTCATGGAGAAGAAGGATGGCTCGCTTAGACCTTGCATAGATTATTGGGGGCTGAGTGACATCACGGTGAAGAATCATTATCCTTTGCCGTTGATGTCTTCAGCTTTCAAACTCTTGCAGGGAGCGTCCGTCTTTATGAAGTTGGACTTACGCAATGCTTATCACCTTGTCCGTATAAGGGAGGGGGATGAGTGGAAGACGGCATTTAACACCCATAGGGAGCACTTCGAATATTTGGTTATGCCTTTCAGATTGGTCAATGCCCCAGCTGTCTTCCAGGGGCTCGTGAATGATGTACTCAAAGACATGGTCGACCATTTTGTGTTTGTCTATCTAGATGATATTATGATCTTCTCCCAGAATAACCAGGACCATGTCCAGCATGTCAGGAAAGTGCTTCAGCGTCTGCTAGAGAATCAGCTGTTCGTTAAAGTGGAGAAGTGCACTTTTAATGCACAGCCGGTTCCGTTCCTGGGGCCGAGGGAGTGCGCATGGACCCTGCCAAGGTCAGAGCTGTCTCCAATTGGCCAATGCCAGATTCCTGCAGGGCCTTGCAGAGGATTCTGGGGTTCGCTAATTTTTATCGTAGGTTTATTCGTAACTACAGCCAACTCGCCGCACCTCTTACAGATCTCACCTCCACCCGCACTGACTTTTGTTGGTCTCTGTGGACCAAAGCAGCGTTTTCTAAATGAAAGAAGTGGTTTACCACCACCCCTATTCTTAGTACTCCCAACACTTCATGTCAGTTTGTGGTGGAGGTGGATGCGTCAGAGGGGGTCAGAGCAGTTCTGTTGCAGCACTCTTCCTCAGACAGAAAGGTACATCTGTGTGCTTTTTTCTCGCACCACTTAACTCCAACTGAACGGAATTACAATGTAGGTAACAGAGAATTGCTGGTGGTCCAGCTGGCTTTGGATGAGTGGCATCACAGGTTAGTGGGTTCTGAGGTACCTTTCATGGTCTGGACTGATCATAAGAACCTAGAGTACATCCATAATGCAAAGCACATTCATTCTAGATAGGCTCACTGGGCACTGTTTTTCACCAGGTTCGACTTCGTTCTCTCATATTGTCCAGGCTCTAAGAACGTTAAACCCGATTCGTTATCTAGATGTTTTGAAGTCGAGACCTCTACAATCGCACCGGATACCATTCTACCCGCCACTCGGGTGGTGGGCATAATATCCTGGGATGTGGAGGCCAAAGTGTGATACATAACACCGCTCCTCCTGCTGCATGCCCAGCGAGACTGTTATTTGTGCCATGATCAGTTCGGATGCACGTCCTACAGTGGGGCCACTCATCCAATGTCACTTGTCATCCAGGGGTGGCTCGCACCCAGGCGCTCATTAGACAGAGTTTCTGGTGGCCATTGCTAGTGCAGGACACACGCCAGTTCATAGCCCCTTACTCCATTTGTGCTTCAAATAAATCCTCCGGTCAACCCCCAGCCGGGCTCCTCCAACCACTGTCAGTCCCTTCGAGACCCTGCGCTGTATGGCCTCCTATAATCCGTCTTCTTGGAGCTCTCATTTAGTCTGGGTCGAGTATGCCTACAACTCTTTGCAGTCATCGTCTATAGTGTTATCACCCTTCGAGTGTTGCCTCGGTTACCAGCCCCCTTTGTTCCCTGCCCAAAAGCCCAACTCTCAGGTCGGGGGGGGGGGGGGTTACATTCATGGTCCAGGTGAATTTGCCGGTTTGTTCTGTTTGTTTTGTTTTTCTGTCCCTCATGTGTCTCAGGTGCTGCCGGCATGCGTGATCGCCGTTTCCATGGTAACACTGATTTTTTCCATGGGAACACTGATCATGCCAATAATTACCTGTTCTCTGTTGATTCTCTGCCTACTTAAACCCTTCATTGTGTCATGATCTTTGCTAGATTGTTGTTGTGTGTTCCACCTCACTCTCTCTGCCTCAGTTGGTCCTATCTCGTGTATCTGTATTGGTTGCCCGTCTCTGCCCATGTGTCTGGAGTGTGGTTACCTTCCAGTTTGCTGCTGCGTTTGTCCTTCTGCCAACACATTCTTCAACAGAGGATTCCTCATGGATCTGCTCCCTACTACCATGACGCATACACGCCTACGGACACACTGTTCATGGAGGATTCCTCACGGATCTGCTTTCTACACTGCCATGATGCATACACGCCTACGAACATATTCTTCATGGAGGATTTCTCAAGGATCTGCTCTCTACACGCCTTCCTGCAGCAGTTGGTGCCCCACGCTTTGCCAGCCCTGCTGTGTTCTAATTTATTGTCAATAAATCCTGTGAACTGTTCCTCTGCTCTTGGGTCTCTTGCTTTCTGACACATGGAATTGAGTACAGGACCACGTAGTTGATACAAAGTGCATGATTGCCATACAAATTAAATTCAAAGGGAATGGAGAAATATCTTGACTTGTCTTCCAAACTTCTCCTATTCTAGAACCTCCTCATCTTCCTCTATGACATCCAAGTGTGCTGTCGCCCACACCGCTGTGTTGTGCAGCACTGATTTCACTGGTATCCTTTCAGGAGCAGATCTCCACTTGATCAGTGAATATATGTATACATGTACCCCAGGTGCTTCCATCATCCTATTGTGCACTTGCAATAGGCCTACTGCCAACACGGTAATTCTCATTATATATACTGACTCAGCGCTTGCACCTTGACCCACAGTGAATTTGTGTAAATGAAACATTGCAATTAAACAAACATATAATGAACAAAGCAAACTTGCATGCTCTTCAGGACTCGCACCTCAGTTCTTTGCATCACAAGTGCAACTCTTGTTGCGCTACAGTAAAAGTGTTTAGATGTCATAAGATAGCATTGTGTGAAGAATAGGGTTAAAAGTAAATGTTTATGAACTGATCATTTGTCGTTGCACTCTTGATTTGTGTGAAAGAGAATAAAAGTCATTGTTGTTGTAGCGCCTCTAAGTTCACCAAGAAACTGCTGAGAAACACAATGAGCTGCGTAAAAATCATTTTGCAAAAATGTAGGTATAGTAACATGATTCTCTGAGACTGGGTTGCAATGAATAGCCTATACATATACAGCTTTTCTCTTTCGGATAGAAGCATGTGCCAAATGCATAAATGTATTTCAGTTCATACCATGTGTTTTGTGTCAAACTGTCAATACTTAATATTAAATATGCCTTAATATAAACTCAGCTGGTGTAAAGTATAGCTGGCATAATAGTGTTGACATAATGTAAATTATATCAGTGTTGAATATCAGGGGTGAAAAGGACACATAATAAATTAACACCCTGTCACTGGAGAGCCTCAGAAACTAATGCTCATGTAACTATTGAGCAGAGTCTTATTGGAAATCTTTAATAAATCTTTCACCTTTTTCTGCTTCTCCATGCCTCATTCTTTCCTGTCAATCCATTCCTCTTCTTCAATTCTTTGTAAATTGCTCATTTCCTCCCTGTAAAGAATAAACTACAGTATCATGTTGTTAAGTGTGGGGTTATGGCTATTTTACTGCTGTTGGCACACGCTGTTGCAGATGGAACGCCCAAGCTGCAATAAATACAGCTAATGACTCTCTCTCTCTCTCTCTCTCTCTCTCTCTCTCTCTCTCTCTCTCTCTCTCTCTCTCTCTTTCTTTCTTTCTCTCTCTCTCTTTCTATTGCTTCCCCTTTCTCTTAAAAGTCAGATCCCTCCCTTTATCTGGCTCTATGAAAGTTGCACCACTGTTGAGATTGTTATGTTCCAAAGTCAGATTCACTGAAGTTAAATAAAGTACAGTGGATATAAAAAGTCTATACACCCCTGTTAAAACAGCAGGTTATTGTGATGTAAAAAAATTAAACAAAGACAAATCATGTCTGACTTTTTGCACCTTTAATGCAAAAATTACAAACTATGCAATGCCACTGAAAACAAAGTGACACATTTAAAAAAAAATTAGAATAACTTTGCATAAGTGTGCACACCCTTTTAGAATTGGGTATGTGGCTGTTTTCAGAATCAAACAATCATCAAGATCATGTGAAAAAGTACACATCTGTCTTCACCTGAAGTGACTCTGATTAACTCCAAATAAATCTCAGCTGTTCTTGTAGTATTTTTCTGACATCTTCTTAGTTGCATGCTACTACAAGGGCCATGAGCCACAAAGAGCTTACAAGGCATCAACAGGATCTCATTGTTGAAAGGTATCCCTCAGGTGAACAATTCCAAGGCATTAGATGTACCATGGAACACAGTGAAGACAGTCATCAACAAGTGGAGAAAGTATGGCACAACAGTGACATTATCAAGAACAGGATGTCCCTCCAAAATTGATGAGAAGCCAAAGAGAAAACTGGTCGGGGAGGCTGTCAAGAGGCCTACAGCAACATTAAAGGAGCTGCAGCTCTTTCTGGCAAGTACTGGTTGCTCCCTACATGTGACAACAATCTCCCGTATTCTTCATCTGTCTGGGCTATGGGGCAGGGTGGCAAGTCCAAGCCTTTTCTGATAAAAAAATACAAACAAAAAACAACCAAGCCTGGCAAAAACCTAAATCCAGTCTCCCAAAACCATGTGGAAAAAATGTGTTATGGTCTGATGAGACCAAGATTGAACTTTTTGCCCAAAATCGTAAAAGGTATGTTTGGCGCAAAAACAAGCACATCAGCAACAGAACATCATACCTACTGTGAAGCATGGTGGTGGCAGCATCATGCTTTGTGACTGCTTTTCTTCAGCTGGAACTGGGGCTTTAGTGAAGGTGGAGGGATTCATGAATAGCTCCAAGTACCAGTCAATTTTGGCACAGAACCTTCTGGCATCTGCTAGAAAGCTGAAAATGAAGAGATCTTTCACCTTTCAATTTGGTTTTCAGTGGCATTGCATAGGTTGTAATTTTTACATTAAAGGTGCAAAAAGTCTGATATGATTTATCTTTGTTTAATTTTTTACATCACAGAAACCTGCTGTTTTAACAGGGGTGTGTAGACTTTTTATATCCACTGTAGTAATCTCTAGTGCAATTTTGTTTTCCAGTCTCTCTATGTGCTAATAGTAAAATTGGTACATGGTACACACATTTGACCTCAGATCCACCTTACACCTGCCTGATGCTGGTTACTATAGAAACTGACAAAACGCAGAACCTTGTCATCAGAATCCATGGGTAGTAATTCACTCACACTCACACTCGCTAACTAGAATCCTAGATAATATCAACATAAGCTGTGTCATATCAAGCCGCTAAGGCCTTGCTAGCATCCAGTGTTTTCCGCCACCCGAGAGGGGGTGGGGACATATGAGGGAAGGGAAGCTTATATGTTTGAACAGCCATCTAAAAAAGTACATGCTGTGGGGATGTAAAAAAATCCACTAAGCTAGAGGTTAAGATCTTCTCCCAAAGACTTCATTAGGGCTGACCTAAGCCTTCCATTCACAGTGGAAAGAGATTTACGAATTTTAATCAAGTTCTCTTCTATTTAGGAGGCAGCAGAAGACTTTTTACTAATGTGGTCTCTATAAATTGCTGTTTCTCACAGTGCATCTTCCCATTAAAGTGCTGGTTCGCATTGTAACCTTCTTGTATAATTCCAGCAAGTGCTCTTCCACAAAGAGCACGCTCCCTGCAAAGGAGCTGCTTTCCATAGATCAGACTTTCTCCTTCCCTTCACGCTCAATGGAGCATCGCATTTGGTTTTGTTCGACAGGAGAGTCAACATCCCATGTCCATGGCTTTTTTTTTCTGTTTACCAGTGAGACAGACAGAGAGAATAATGAGAGAGAGAAATCTCATGGGAGAGAAGAAAGGCCTTTTAAATGTCACTCAGTAATAAAGCAAGAATGCCTTGTTTTTGACTCACAAGCTTTACTGTACAATAAGGCATTACAATACAGGGGCTAAAAATAACGCAATTTCCAGCATCTATAGCTACGCAGACAGCAAGATGTGTCCAACAACAAATATAAAGATCTAAAAATACACTCAATAAAGATCAAGCAGAAGTGGGACGCAGCCACTTCAAATGTTGTAACACAAGAAAAGCAAGCCACATGCTTCTAACTACATTGTGGTGGATCTGTAATGCTGTAATTACTATCAACTAATTTTTCACTTTAAATGCTCTGTCTGCCATTACTTCAAGTCGATGGATGGAATGTGCCATTTGTATGTGTGTGTATATCTGTGTGTGCATGTTTGTGAGTTGTGTTCCCCATGTGCCCACTGGATTCATGTTGATTGCGCAGGAATGGCTTGAGAAACGTTTCCCATTATTCCCATTCTTGCTCTCTGTCTCTGCCTCTGTGTCTCTTTGTGTTTCTTTTCATGTCTTCTGAATGCTGTTTTCTTCTTATGAGTGATGCTGGCTGCGTTGATGGTTGATTGGAAAGCCAGTTTAAAGAGTGATATTGCCTAGTCAGAACACTTAGTCTCAGTCTTCTATGATTGGAAAAGTGGCTTATTTCTTATAACAGCAATGGTGCAATGGAACATTTCACTGTTTGCATCACTCCGTTTTCTGTTCTAATGGCATTCTAGACAGGTTGTGAGTCTGTGGATTGCTCTAAATCAACAGTTGGTCTTTTTTTAATATTATTTGTTGAGCCAAAATAATATTGTGACTAAATGTGAGTTACTCAATAGTAATTTCTTGTTTAAAGAACTGTTGTATAAAAGCAATATCATACAAGCAATATCACACGTTTCCATCCCATGTGTTCAAAAGAACTAAATCATCATTTTCTGGGAAACTGGCATAAAACGGAAGTTGTATTAATTATGGCTTTTTTATTTGATGTAATGAATCACTTGCGGTTTAGAGCACATAGACAAAACGCTCTCACGAACCTAATGTTTGCTTTTGATCAGCGGCAGATTCCATATATCTGGGAACAAAAGCGTGTCAGGCAGTTCTGGGAGGTAGTTGTAGCCAGTCATTTGATGATAGGCTTTGGTTCTAGAGACTGATCTCACAGTGAAATCTGAAATAGAAGGTTGACTTTTCTTTAGCTAAAATCAGTCTGCGCTTACCATAATTTGGAACACTGCCCCCAGTGGCAAGTGTTGTTGTACGTATGGGCACATGTGAGCTCCATTGTTCTAGTGATATGTCCACAAAGTGGTGCCAAAATCAAGTTGTAAAGTGAGTTGTTTTCAGTTGTAAAATATGTAATGCAGTGAAGAGGAATGAATATTTTATAAAAATGTACCCCAACCCAAAAATAAACCTAACTATCAGTGGAGTACAAATTTAATGTTGGGGTAAAAATTCAACCTCCAAATCGCATTTGACACTTATTATGCGAACTCAATTACTTCTTGGTTTCAGCACAGGATGTGAACCCGGATCTCCCACACTGCTAATGCAACACACTTCTGGTTGCACCACAAGGGAAGATAAACTTGCTTGAGCCGATGCAAAAAATGTCTGATGGGATACATCAGATTGTCAGTGAGTCGGCATAATGTGGCCGATCCTAGGGTACTGTAACTTTTGGAAACAACATGACGACTTAACATGTGATCATGTTGTTGGCTCCAGCCTTTCAGAATGACCAAAGCAACACTTAAGATGCAATGCAATGATATTAATGATATTCTCTTAGCAAATTATGTATTCACATGGCTTGTTGAGGCAGTCACATTACTTTTTTGATGTGCATCTGTATTCCTTTATAAATTCTATAGGAATTTAAATGTGTTTATATTGAAGTTTATATCTTCTTATTGACTAAAAAAATTATCCAACTCAAACAAGATAATAAGTTATTTAGGATATTTTATTCCTATCTTGGTGTTTCCATCCAGCATTTTTATGCAATATCCCATTTGCATAAGAATTCACGGTTGGAAACCCAGCAAATGTTTGTGTGTTTATTAATTGACAGTTTTATTATCAACATTTCCTCTGAATATACATGATGTAGTAGTAGTTTGAGACACCCTTAACATGAATCCATTTGGCAAGGATGTTGTTCTTAATCCAGCAACAGTTCTTCATCATCATTTTCTGTCTCATTCACAATGCTCATTTATCATCCCTTCATCCTCTACCCCACCTTTCAAACACCTGGACACACACAGACCCATTAATTCAGCTGTCCATCCATATACTGCATGTATAAATGTATACATTTGAACCTTTTCCCTTTCTCACAGACAAAGCAAACTCTTATGCATTTAAAGGCTGTTATGTAACAGATCAGAGAAGGCAAATGGATGTGTAATCCCAGATTACAACCAACCAACAAAGAGTGCATGAAGGGGCCACCCACCCACTGCCTTTACTCTGCTTTACTTGA
Organism: Myxocyprinus asiaticus; assembly: GCF_019703515.2. Classification (NCBI taxonomy): domain Eukaryota; kingdom Metazoa; phylum Chordata; class Actinopteri; order Cypriniformes; family Catostomidae; genus Myxocyprinus; species Myxocyprinus asiaticus. Next base: position 12,071,423 of record NC_059380.1, read on the forward strand.
GCACGAACTCAAACACACCCGTCTGTACAAATAAATAAAATCACCATGGATACACATTCGCATTCATTTTGCTCCTTAGTGCTTCTGTAAGACTAATAATGTTGCTGAATCTGCATATGCAAGTGTGCATGAATGTGGCAGTTTTTTGAAGTCGGGTGCTTTGACTCAGTGCAGTTTGCACTAAAACTTTAGAAAATACACATATATAAATAAGCAAATTAAATGAACATACATTCCAGTCGGAGCAGTGGCTTCGCGGTTAGCAGACCGTGCCCCAGACATGTTGAACTGTGGTGCTTATATGGGCAATGCAGATAAATTGTGTCGTAATCTCATTTCCTCTCTTTCATAATTTCCTGTCCTCTATCCACTGTGAATCAATAAATGGTGGCAGCAAGCCCAAAAATAAAGTTAAAAAAGGCAATAAAACCACATTTGCCATGGTTGCTGTATTGTACAAATAAGCAGGGGCAGATCTATCGGGATGGCATGGGGTGGCATATGCCACCCTAAGAAAAAGCATTGCCACCCATCTGCCACCCCAGCATAAGTATCCTAATATATCAAATATAAATTTAAGTATATTATTTTTGATTTTGACATTGTGTAGGGGTTTATTTATGTCAAACTGCCTAAACACTCACCAAACGCACAAATGACTACATTTGATTACAGCAGCAACCAATCACAGCATCGACCAATTGCCTACCTACTATTGCAGCACGTGAAGTGTTTGGGCTCTCAAGGGTTGATGAGCTTATTTCCCCAAAAACAATGATCACATTGAAAATTACGTGGAAAAAAAGAGATAAAAGATGAATTTCTCAGTTGTTTCCAAGTATTCACTGAATGATTATTAGATACATCGCTGTCAGTTATTGGTTGAAATGGGTAAGACGCATCCTCGCCACTTTTTGAAATAGCTGTCGTCAGGTATGTGTATAATCCAGATGAAACATCTCCAGTTCTTGAGTTGGAGTTTCTGTTTCATCTGTGTCTTCTGACTGGCAATCCAGCACTGCAATGTGTTATTTTGAATGTTATGATAAGTGTTTGTTGCGGCTGTTATCAGTGTCGTTTAGTGTCAGCAGTTTTTCCACAACTCGCGCTCTTTTCCATGTCCCCCATTGTAATGGCCTTCTCGGCCGCATTGTTTGTGTGTTTGTGTGTTGTATTTTTCTCTTTTCTTCCCTCTCTCTTAATCACTCTCAGGTGTGCGGTAACCAGGTGAGCTGACTGTTGATGGGGTGCACCGGTGCACAGTGTGTTTCCTCGCTCTATAAACTGAGTGTTTCATGGCTGGGTTGCGCTATGGGAGAGGGTTGTTCGTGAGCTGTGTCATCTCGTTCAAGGGCACTCAGGCGCATATAGATTTTTTTCTCTGGGTTCCCGCTGCTGGAGCAGAGAGTTTGTGATTGTCGTTGTCGCTGTCTGAATCTCGTAGTTTGCTGTTTTTTCATATAAAGGACTGTCAATAAATGTGTCTGTATTTCTGCTACTCTCATCTCCCCTCTCGTATCTTTTATTGCAATTTATTTTTAAACACCCATCCACTGATGTACAGATGCAATCATGTTTTATTAAAATAAAAAGTTATATTTGGGTGAATTAGAATCCAAAACCTCTAAAAACTAAAGGCAAAAAGTTACCACTAGATCAGACAGTCATGTTCTTAATCAAAGTGCTGATCTATGTATTCATCTACTGACTAACAAAATCTCAAGACTGATAGTGACAGATGTAGAAATGAAATGACCATATTATGTGAAATATTTATTTGGGTGCTTGAATCGGTCATTAAGAATTACTGTTGATTAAAACAGGTAATTTAAAAGAATCTTTTAATGTGAAATACAGTTTATTTTTATTTAGACCTAACTTTGTGTTCATCTTCACTTTCAAATGGATTATTCCAACTGTTACATAAGACTTTATTAGCAGAATAACATGGGATATGCATGCATTTTCCATACATGGGTACACTTATCAAAGGTAGTGAAGTTTAGTTCAGACTGCCGTTTCTAAATGTCAAGCTAAGGAGCATTTAGAATTTATTGACTTGTTTAATAGACAATGTCTTGGTGCTCTGGAGATATACATTTTGTTATTTTTTTTTCTTCTTCTCCCCTTTTCTCCCCAATTTGGAATGCCCAATTCCCAATGCGCTCTAAGTCCTCGTAGTGGCATACAGTGACTCGCCTCAATCCGGGTGGCGGAGGCCGAATCTCAGTTGCCTCCACATCTGAGACCGTCAATCCACGCATTTTATCACGTGGCTTGTTGAGTGCATTACCGCAGAGACGTAGCATGTGTGGAGGCCCACGTTATTCTCCACGGCATCCTCGCACAACTCACCATGCGCCCCACCGAGAGCGAGAACCACACATTATAGCGACCACGAGGAGGTTACTTCATGTGGCTCTACCCTTCCTAGCAATTGGGCCAATTTGGTTGCTTAGGAGTCCTGGCTGGAGTCACTCAGCACTCCCTGGATTCGAACTCGCGACTCCAGGGGTGGTAGTCAGTGTCAATACTCGCTGAGCTACCCAGGCCCCATAAATTTCGTTACTTCATTTTTATTGTGCAAAAAAAATATCTTTTTTTTAATGTTGGCAAATCAGTAGCAAAATGGTTACTATGTGGTTCCTGTGGAAATGCAGTTGCATTGCAAATTCATGGACATTTGTAATTTGATAATGACTCCAATTAATGAACTAGTACTTTGCAGTGAAGCTTGGTACCTTAATCCATAAGAACTATGTATAGGTGCTTGCTTTGGTATTGCCACCCCTCATAGTCTGCATGCCATCCCCTTGCCACCCCATAAAACATGTCTAGATCCACCCCTGCAAAGAAGTCATCTGAAAGTTCATATCCCAAGCACTATTCAGTCAGCAATATTATTTGCTTAATATTTCAATTGCAAAACTATCAGAAGCATGAATGGCATTAATCTTAAACAATACGAACCACTCCACACTTAAAGGAGTTCACCCAAATGTGATAATTCTCTCATTATTTACTCATCAAAACTCATCATATCGCTATAGAAGACATCGAATAAACCACTCAAAGCATATGAATTACCATTATACAGCCTTTATGTCCTTTTTGAAGCTTGACCGTTTTGAACCTCATTGATTTAGTGATGTTGTATAGACAAAAACATAATACATCCTAAAAATATATATTTTTCTGTGTTCAGCAGAAGACAGAATGTCATGATGTCATGAATGAACGTTACTCTATATACATTTTTGCAAACAGACTTGTACGGGCCATTTTCTACATTTTGCTGCAGTTTCCTGGTGAAATGAACACAACAGCTGTGTGGTTTAATCATTGTCACACAAATCACAAGTACAATTGCAGATTTTGATTTTATAAAAACGTATTTTTCACTCTATTTCTCACCCCCTGCTATGTTCTGGTATCAAAACACTTTTACTTTAACGCATTTGAAAAATGAAACATTTGTTTTACAGACCCACCTACATATTCACACTTATTCCTATATCTTTAGCTTGCTTGGTAGCTCAACTACATTGAGAGCGTTGGACTTAGGGCTTGACAGCTGTGGTTTGAGTCCAGCCAAAATCGCATGAAAGTAGAAGTGACACAAAATGACGTGGTTGCTTCAGTTAATGTGTTTTCTTTTTTTATTTTATTATTTGCATTTTTAAACACTATTGGTTAGAGTTAGGTGTTGGTGAAGGGTGAGGATGTCTGGACATTTTACTTGAAATCTGCAGCCAAACGTGTAATGAAGCATGTAATTTCAGTTTTGCAGTTTTTTAGGTTAACAGTTCTCTCAAAGGTCAAGAGTGTAATTTCTGTGCCATTAGCGGCACCAAATGGAATTGCAATATGTTTGTCTGAGTGGCCTGAATTCTGTTCGTGTTCAAGAATTCCTTTCCAATTTGAGCTAATAGTAGAATTCTTCGGCATTGATTTTCAATAAAAACCTAGTCTATGTGCCCCTTTTACTTACAGCTGACACAAGGTCAGCCTATAGTGCTTGATTTTTAATCCATCTTCATGGCTATCACAATAGCAATCTTCTCCTCTGCCTGAGCAGTGAGGTCCTCAGCCCAAAATGAAAACCAGCTGACCTCAGATCAGGCCTATTCAGATTAAGGTCATTTTGGTGCATCTGTCCCTATCTCAGCCATCCACTACACATTAGTTGTGAGAGGGAGCTCAGCAGACCATTTACAGACAGAGAGCTCTTATCTGGGTGATGGTTTGTCTATAGCACAATGGCCTTTCTTATTCTTACCCTGCCATAAACAAGAGGGGAGTTGAACATTGCTTCTTTGCTCTGCGAGGGATCGGAAATGAAAATAGATTTGTGCAGAGATACAGTATATCAATACACAAAGAATAATCATCTTTCTTTCTCTCCCTCTCTCTCTCTCTCTCTCTCTCTCTCTCACACACACACACACACACTCTCTCTCTGCTTTAAAAAAACGAATTTTGAAAATACGCTGGTTACCACCACTGGAGTTCCCTAGTTCATTAGTTCGAAACCCAGGGCGTGCTGAGTGACTCCAGCAACCAAACTCTCCTAAGCAACCAAATTGGCCCGGTTGCTAGGGAGGGTAGAGTCACATGGGTAACCTCCTCGTGGTCGCTAAAATGTGGTTCGTTCTCTGTGGGGCGCATGGTGAGTTGAGCATGGTTGCCGCGGTGGATGGCGTGAAGCCTCCACATGCGCTATGTCTCTGTGGCAACGTGCTCAACAAGCCACGTGATAAGATGCGCAGGTTGACGGTCTCAGACGCGGAGGCAACTGGGATTCGTCCTCCGCCACCTGGACCGAGGCAAATCACTACGCGACCACGAGGACTTAAAAAGCACATTGGGAATTGGGCATTCCAAATTGGGAGAAAAAGGAAAAAGAAAAAAAAAAGAAAAAATTTTTTTGAACATTTTGGGGGTGAGTAAAGTAAATGAAAACAAATTTATATTTTATGGTGGACTATCCCTTTAAATGTAATAAAAAAGGGTATCCATTATAACAATACAAGAATCAAAAGGAAGAAATTATACTATCATCGCTTTAAAGGACGACTGAAATTAACTCCACATCTACAGAATCCCAGGAACAGGCCCTGTAATTTAAATTGAGCAAATAATTGTATCTGAACATCATGACAAGACAGGCACAACAGATTAGATTAGATCATCATATCACCTCTGAAAATACTGCTGTGTAGTGTCATGGTGTTGTTATTCTCTCTGTAAAGTAGATTATGATAAATTATGTCATACATAATCTCAATCAACACTATTGTAAGGGTATCAAATTACGTAGCTAGCAGCATATGCAATTTCTGTGACGACAGACTGTCTTGTTACATCTTTCACCACAAGCTTACCATTTAGATTCTTCTAGCATCTTTGGAGATGCAGGATGTGCTATTAAAGAGTAAGGTCTTGTTCCAAAAAAGCTCAGTTGAAGGAATCATTCACCCAAAAATGAACATTCTCTCATCATTTACTCACCCTCACATTCCAGATGTGCATGACTTTCTTTCTTCTGCAAAACACAAATGAAGATATTTAAAATGATGATGACCAGAACTTTGAAGGCCCAAAAGGCAGAATAAAAGTAATCCATAAGAATCCAGTGGTTAAATCCATATCTTCTGAAGTGATATGTTAGTTGTGGGTGAAAAAACGATCAATATTTAAGTCCTTTTTAACTGTAAATCTTCACTTTCACTTCCAAATGCTGTTATTGAAGTGACTTTTCGCTTTCACATTTCAATCGGTGGAGATTGAAAGTAAAAAAGGACTTAAATATGTATCTGTTTCTCACCCACACCTATCATATCACTTCAGAAGACATGGATTTAACCACTGGTGTCATATGGATTACTTTTATGCCTCCTTTATGTAATATTTGGACCTTCTGAGTTCTGATAACCATTCACTTGCATTGTGAGGGCAAACAGAGCTGAGATATTCTTCTAAAAATATTCATTTGTGCTCTGCTGAAGAAAGAAAGACATACATATCTGGGATGGCATGAGGGTGAGTAAATGATGAGAGACTTTTCATTTTTAGGTGAAATATCCCTTTATGATACCGCCATAACCACTACTGGCCATCATTCCTAGCCCTGGGGTTAATCGATTTTGAAAATGCTCCATATTGTGCCAGCAATTTAAATATAAATGCTCCATATAGTTGCAAGCTGCCCTAATTAACATCTCTATTTATGGCTTTTTTGTTTTGTTTTATGCAAAAGTCATTAGTAGCATATTAGCCTTGTCATCATGCCTAACAAACTGACTAAATTACCATATTTGAAGCAGACAGCAACAATCACCAGGAGTTTCCACATGTAGTAACAGGATTAGCAAATCAGACATGAATAAAAATAGCAGACCTGCTTAAATTGTAAGAAAGGTTGAATTAGTGTGTGACTGCTTTATGAATAAAACATATGACAATATAATAATGTTAATGTGATGTTTCCACTGAACTTAATTACAACAACAACATGAGGGCAACAAGGGCAAGGCTAGTGGAAATTAGTGGATTAGTAAAAATCTATTACAGAGATATCCATTAAGCCATGTCACATGAGCAAAAGTGCTGTTATACTGAATATCAGCACGGATACGACTGTTTGTAAACAACAAGAAGAGGTTTATTTTGAACTACTTTTATTTTAGAAACAATAAGGCTAGTTATTTTGTTAATTTCTGCTCCGCCAATGAGAATAGGCCCAAAATAATCTAAAGCTGGAAACATCAGCACTCTTGTCCATTCAAATTAGAATATAGGCCTAACTGTTGTATGGCAGTTAATATTTTGGATGTTATGGATGATCAAAGATGCAAATGTAAAAAAAAATCCACTGGATAAAAGGTACTGTGCCTCATTCGTTAAGCATGCGTACACACGTATTTGTGTGTGAAATCTGCATACGAACGTTTTCACGAAGAAATCATGATTTATCAGTGAAATCATGATTGATCAACTGAAACCACTCATACCCAAAACTCACATACTTGCAGTGTCCCTTATAAACATGGAACAAACACAATATACAGTATATATTGTGATTTTTCTTTTATTTATTTTTTTTGTTTGTTTTGTTTTGTTTGTTTTTTTGTGCTTTTGCATTGGCTGCATTTTTCTCTACACATTCACAACTGTACAGGTGCGGTGGTGCTAAAAACTCTTATATGGAGATGGTTTGGACATGTTTTATGTAAGTTACTAACTTTGTGCACACACTTTTTCATTTAGAAAACTCCTGATTTATTAACATAAGAACAAGGGTAAGAACAAACTAATGTGCATACGCACATGTTGTAGATCAGGCTGAAAGAAATTTGAAAAATGTCCTGTGTGTATAAGACACAAAATTTCACATTTCTGGACTTAGAACATGGAAGTACAGTAGGCTATATGGGGGTAACCATAGTAAAATGTTCATGCATGTGTGCTCCAACAGAAAAAAAAAAACAAGAAAAAAAAACTCACTTTCATTTCCACAGCTTTCCAAAATAGGAAAAATATAGAGAGATGGATTATGGCAATCAAAAGAGTAATAAGAGTTATACCACAAAGAATAATGTTGTAGATTTACATTAAATAATTTTAAATTAGATTTTGCTAGAACACATAAGGTGGAAACCCATCAGTCATTATTATAACAATGAAAGAAAATACTGTATGTGCATGTGTGACTACGGGCGGGCTGGCCATATAAGGCCAAAACGGCGCCACGATATGCCGAAGGGGGCCGCGACATGCACCTGTTTGTAGCTGGTAGTTGGTGCTCCTTGTTTCTGTGTTATAACTTTCAAGGTCTTTGGTTAATCTCAGTTTGTGTTGGATTTGACAGGCTGCAAAGAGTGTTGCGCACACAATCGGGTATTTTTATATATAGATATTTTAAGGTTCAATCTGCCATGCATACTATATGCTATAATCGGGTTGGTCACCAATTCTTAATTTAAGCTGCAATCTGTTGCATGTGCACTTTCCCTTCTCCACCGAGATCTTACCTTTTGCTGTCGCCTCGCCATGTCCGTCGGCTGCTTCGCGTTAAAAGGGTAGGCAATACAGCGCATCACAAAGACATAAAGCTGGAGCCTTTTCTTTCTCTCCTCTTCCTCTCTCTGCATCTTTTCCAAATCATCCTTTTCCTTCTCGATCGCGACGGAGGGGCTCGGACTCGTTGGACGGACATTAGCGCTTCTGCTTGGCTGTAAACCACCAGAGCTTTCGCTGGTCCTGCTTGGAGACACCCGAGGACCACCAGCTTTGGGCGCCGCCACCACTTTCCGCTCTTCTTCCACAACCTCATCCGCCTCCTCCTCGCTCGATGATGGGTCCAACATTTCAATTTAAGTTATTGCCTCTCTGAAATCAAAGAAATGATCGTTGATACCACAACCAAAGAGAAATTTAGTCACGTCTTGAGTAACAAAGACCATCTATATAACTCGTTGCATAGGGGGAAAAGTATGGAAGACGCGGATAGCGCGGGCTGTATTTTCTCTGATTGTCCACATCACAGTCTGCAATCCAAAAACGAGCTCAAAGTGTCACTTACCCTCAACGAGAGTGGAAAACCTGTTCCTGCAGCCAGTAGTCTTCCACCGAATTAAATTGTTGCTGCTTGCGTATTTTCCTCGTTTAAATCTGCGTTAGGCATAACGGATTCACTGGAAGGTAAAACGTTAAAAGAAGGGATTGCGGGAGTCTGCCCTGTTTTTTTTTTTTTTTTTTTTTTTTTTTTTTTTTTTTTAGGTTTCCTCCAGCAGTCTTTCAATTTAGTGCAGAATGGTACCGACAATGTACCGACAATGGCCACTTCCTGAGAGCGCGCGCTGAGAGCTGACCATGGTTCTGAACTGAAGCGAATCATATCGCTGGAGGGGGAGGGGGCCTTTGACGTGGTTTCCGCGACAGCCACTATCGCTGTTTCTCTCGAACATCAAGATTCATCGCATTTAAATGACAGTTATTAAAACTATAGTTGTCCCTGATAAATTAGAAAGCTGAGTTTTGATTATTAGAGTACATAAAACCTAGTTTAGGAGTTTATCCACAACATGGCTTCATTTTTCACTGATTCCAGCTGCGTCGTTGTGCATGGGTTTTCATCCTTGTTTTGAAACTAATGGGTGACAGCACCCGTTTTTGATACCAAAACGGTAATAGCGACAACAATAAACAACGATTAATAATTGAATTGCTTTGGCACGCGGTATCTTTATTGGAAGTTTAATAAAAAAACGAATAGATGACGTTGATAATAATAATAATAATAATAATAATAATAACAACAACAACAATAATAAACCATTTATATCCTAATCTTTATTATTTATTTATTTGATCGAATTGGATTTATTATGGTCTTGCTGAAATAATAATAGCATTTTTAAATTCCTAATCACTCTGATAAAGGTTGTTTTTGTACGCTTTTGTGATGTCAAATGACACTAGAACTGAGAAAATAATTCCTATTTAAAGGGTGTATCTCATGTAAATCTGACCTCTCGCTATTCACATTTAAATATTATCAACCATTTTTATGTTGATTATATTCAGTCTAATCCAAGTCCTTATAAGAAGACATATAAACTGAAAGCAAACGCTGAAGCTGACAGCAAAATCAAAAACTAAAAAAATATTTAACCTTACCCCTAATATATATTTCTTCAACACGCCCAGTCTATTGTTCAATACCCTTTACAAGAAAACGAAAGTATGGCTTTTAAACGCAACAGGCTACAGAGGTTTTTTTTTTTTTTTTTTTTTTTTTTTTTTGTAGTTTGTTTCAGAGCTTAGAGGAGCTCTTTGGTGTGTATGACTCCGCCCCCTTTTTCGTCATCGAACGTATCTTTGATACGTCTGCTCTGACCCCGCCCCTTTCTGTCTGATACTGGACGATGCGACCTATACGTGCGCACTTTCACATAAACAAAATACTGGAGGGATCGTATTTTACTACGTTTTCTCCCAGGATAAACGAAAGGTGTTGAAAACAAGGTTACTGAGACCCGCTTCTCCGCCCCAGTGTCACACGGCTCGGATCACGTAAATACTGGAGCAGAGCGACACTGTTTCGTTTTTACTTTGTCCTTGATGATGGCAGCTCAGGATTACAATTTTTTACTAGCGACGGACTCATATAAGGTAAGCATCACCTGGCCTGCTCTAGACCTTGTCAGAAACACAAAGGGCGCATAACAGTGTTTTCGCTATTTTGACACTAGCCTTTGTGGTGGTTTAGCCGTGACATGTATGTGCGGATAAAGTCAACTTCCACATCGTGAATCGATGGGATATAAATGAAAACATGGTCCACAATAACCTACAGATATATGAGAATTGTGATAAGTGAGATTTCTTGTTGTTTTGATAAAGGGTATTGGTTAGGTTCATGGTCGTTTTAAATGCTGGTTGAACGCTGGTGGGCGGGGCTTATGTGAGTGAACGTGACCTCGTGTTGCTTCGTCAAAGGCCACTAGTGTGTGTATTAATTCCAGTCGACAATCTATGAATCGAAACTGAATCTCTCTCTCTCTCTCTCTCTCTCTGAATTGTAATTTACAATATATAAACAATGTACAATATAAATACAATTAAACAAAAAAATATGTGATCATAAAGAATATTGTGACAGATGTACATAGACAATTCTTTGTTGATCAAAGTAGTGATTTTTTTTTTTTTTTTTTTTTTTTTTTTTGATGACGTGGAGCTCAAAAATTAATTTAGCTGCAACTGAAAGCATAACTGTCGTCCCCCAGTAACACCTGCATTTGATCAGTCTCTTCTGCACAGGAAAAATGTGGCTTGCCTTGAGGTTTTCTCTTTAATTTGACTGAAAGTGACTAATCAGAAAGCCATAGTTAAAAAGATGTAAAATAGGTAGTTTGAAAAGTTAAAAGATATAAATTCAGAAGTACAACAGACAAAGCTATTATGCTAGAAGTATCTCAGTGTCCAACCGCTAAGATGACAGTTTGTTAAGTAGTTGACCAAATAAAGGCTCCATGAATGCTTTTTTGTAACTTATAGTATTACAGAATTAGCTGAGCATAGAAATCTATTGTTTTTCTGCATGATTGGATCTCTAAGGCTGAGGTTCAATACCTGTCTTTATTTAGTTTACATAAAGTGTGTGTGAAAAAATGTTTATTATATGAAACATATTATTTGATTTTAAATCAAACTGAAATTTTGATTTACCCCATATAGAAATAAATCTATGAAGAGACTCAAATGCGCATATATTATTGTTATGTAATGTTCAAAGACTTTTTATTTTGCATTCTTGGCAGGTAAATCTAATTGGGTAAATTACATTAGCCCAATTCCATGATCATTTTAACAGTCGTAGATTCAAAAACTTTACCTCAGTATATCTTCCTCTTGGCCAGTGCTGATGTGCTCACAGCCTCCAACTTTTCTAGGTTGCAAAATTATATTTGCGCTTCACATTAGACTTTGACCCTTATCTTAACACCCAGCTCCAAATCCCATCTGGATGGGATGTTGAAAGCTCACCCTACAATATTGTCTATTAAGAAAACTGAAAATAATTAACATGCATGAAAACATCAGCTTTAAGATTCTTAGGGAGCTTTTTAAACACTTTTTTATTTTACTGTAGCATTACTTTTATGATTAATTATAACATAGGAGTTTGATACCTAATCACATGAAACAGCACAATGCGTTCTTGTTACGTCACACATATGTGCCCTCAAACATTCCTTAAGTGACACATTGAAGTTCTTGCTATAAGGATCTAAACAAGTAACAACCAGTATCATGGGTGAATCAGATTTTGGCTGATGTGGTATGTAATGAAAGGTAAGTAAACCAGTGGGACAACATTTTGTTGTCATGTCATAGTTATCTATCCATTCCACACAAACTACTTAAAAATAATTTGAAAGTGTTGTTTGAAACAGGTTACACAAACAACATTAAAGGATTTTCAGGGTTGGTCTGATGAGATGTGTTGATGTGAACCAAACAAAAAAGAACAGCACATACACCTTTATTTGTTTCTTTAAGGTATCATCATCAACTCACTTTAATCTTGTTACATACCTACATGATTTTCTATCTTCCATGGAACACAAAATGAGATGTTAGGCATATTAGGAACGTCAGCCTCAGGCAATCTTCTTTTGTGTTCCATGTAGTCATACGTTATTGCAATAACGTGATGGTGAGTAAATGATGAGAGAATATTTTTTTTTTGAGTAAACAATCTCTTTAAGTAGCAAAAATATATATAAATAGGAATAAATGTTATGTTTTGCTTTTACCCCTCTTTGGAGAATGACATGACACAGAAAGTATCCGCTATGGGGCTCAAGGAAGTGTTTGCACATTTTGTTTATACAACATGGCACCAAAGGGCATTCACTCTTTATTATTAAATTTGTGTCCAGGAACATATACCGTTTCAATAGGTTGCTGTTCATTAATATCATTAATGAAATCAGGGACGGTTTTCTGAAAGCATTTTGTGATACACAGGTGAATTCAGTTGTGTGTATGTAGTGTGTATACAAATGTTCTAATCAAACTTCCTCTCTCCTTTTCAGATTACCCATTACAAGCAATACCCACCTAATGTCAGTAAGGTGTACTCCTATTTTGAGTGTCGGCGAAAAAAGGGGGCACAGTTCAGCGAGGTGGTGTTTTTTGGCCTCCAATATCTTCTAAAGAAATATCTAGCGGGTAATTCCTGTTAATTTTATTAACTACTTGGAAAAACCTTTGTGAAGCCCCACTTGGCTAACGTGGACATACTGTTTGTTTTTGTGTTTGGGTTCACTAGAATGAACAAGATATTTTTTTGTTGTTGTTTTGTTTTTTGTACATTATATCACTAACCTGATTATGAGAAACGAGATAATGAGAAACTTTTTCCAAAACAGATTATAGCTCACATTCAAGGACAGTTGATCTTCAAAACAAGCTGAAAGATTAAAAAAATTTAGAAGCTTAATGTTTAACATCTTTTTCTAAGTCTAAGTCTATATTTGGCTATTCTGAGGCTCTTGCCCACTGCCATCACCATACTGCAGTCAAACGAACAGTTACATAAGGGTAATTCCCTTTAAGCTTACCATTTGATTTGGAGTAGTACAAGACTTACAAAGCCTACAACCATGTGCATACTGTGTGAATGGCAATAATTGCTTAGTATATTTTATTTGTGACTTTAGAATCACACAGTCACGCTTTATACCAATCATTTTATAGGACTGTGGGACAATTATTCTGGTGTTGCACGGCATTGCATTTCTGCTGAAATGACGTAATTGCCATTGTAAACTTTGAGGTGCAATTTGTAACTATTGAGGGTGCCTTCACACTTGGTTCGATTGCTTGGTCCAAATCAGAGTTCGTTTCCTCCCACCTCCCACTGCCTCCAGTGTCTCTGTTTACATCTTGTTATTTGAGTCGGAACCATGGTACGATTGCGCCATCAGCACGAACAAGTGGCAGCTGTTTACTTCTGTAACTAGGTAACAACTCAAAAAGACGTCAGCATCACTTTAAGTGAAGTATTGAAGTTTTCTCTTTGGATTTACCACCAAAAGTTCCATGCACAAAATGACTTCTGCATTAAATGTGCAATGATGTGAAGAAAGTTAGTGTTTGTCTGCCGTAAGCCTGTGAATGCATTGCAAGAGAAATTGCTCCTAGATCACATCTGATCTTCCACAACTCATGTTGTCTGGAGTTCTTTGCAAACTGAATGTTCTTAGACAGATATTTTATCAATGTTTTGTCTGCGGATTGATCCAAAAATACTTTAAACTGCAGTACAGCCCATTGAAGAGACTGTAAGTCTATTCCTCACAGCCTTGTTGTCATCCCCATTAAATATCAAAGATGGTGTTATCGTGAATAAGGTCAGTTGCGGTTCACTTCCACAATTTAAGGCGGTTGTGTTCATTTCAGCAGCGAACCATACTGGACCTTACATGAACCGTTCCCCAGACCACTTTTTCAAGCGGACTCTGGTGCTTTTTGCAGGTGCACACCCGATTTCGGAAAACTGGGTTCAAATTATCCAAAAAAAGCCGAACTTGACTTCAATGTCAAACGAACCGCACCAAAAGTGCTAGTGTGAAAGCACCCTGAGACAGTGCTACTTAGCTTTGAGGAATAAAACAAATTGATACAGTTACAGTAGCATCATATGAGCGCGTAATCATTGTCTAAAGGTGATTGTTGCTGTACCATTAATGGCCTCCCAGTTTGCAACAAAGTCTATTTGTTGTCGGGGGTTTTTTCTGTTCATTATGTAATCTTTGATCTTATAAAAATATCTTGCAGGTCCAGTCATCACAGAGGAGAAGATACAAGAGGCGAAAGTGTTTTATCAGATGCACTTTAAACAGACAGTGTTCGATGAAGAGGGATGGCGGAAAGTTTTAGAGGTTCAAACACAAGTTCTTATCACAGTCAAACTTTCTTAAGCTTTGAAGTCTGCTAATTTTGTTCTGGAGATGAAGGATAGGGTGATAACAACCTTTTCCTAATTGTGTTGTCAGAAATATGATGGCCGCCTTCCAATCCGTATCAAAGCAGTTCCCGAGGGGAAGATCATTCCCAGAGGGAACGTCCTCTTCACAGTGGAGAACACGGATCCAGATTTCTTCTGGCTCACCAATTTTATTGAGGTATTCTTTCATCTTCTTTTTAAACCCTTTTTAAAAGGATAGCCAATGCAGATAATGCACAGGGGTACAAAAGTAATTTACTCAGACACCGCAAGTATCCAAATGGACATTTTTAATAATAGTAGGACTTAAAAATTAAAAGGAAATTAATCCTTTAGTCTTGTTAATTTAAAGTGGTCTGCACCAATATGAGTACAACAAAAGCCCTCATGAATGGCTTACTGTCAGCATGGTTTAAAAAGCTGATGGTGTGGCACATTACTTCATGTTGGATGATTCTGCCATGCTGTTGTTCTGGAGGACAGCGGGCTTTGATTTCCAGTATGCTCCTAGCCGCTGATGCAGGACACAAATAACAGAGTGACTGGGTCAGTAAGGGCATGGGGTCATTAGGTACTGACCTGACCTGCAGCCCTGCAGTCTAGAGGTCTGCAACCCAACCTAGGCCCAACGGGACCCAAGAACCCAACGGGTTTCGGGCCGGGTTTGGGTCAATTTTTCAAGTAGGACTTCGAGTTCGGGTCGGGTTTATAATTAATGAAAAAATAAACAGGCTTACCGAACTTGTTTCACGTACCCGCTCTCACTCACAGACATACGAGAACGGACGAGTTAGGGGCCGTTCACACTGAACACGATTTGCGCGCATCTGTTCTGTTTTCCCATTGTTTAAACACATGCTGGACGAATGTCTTTGACATTTACACCTCGTCTCGATTTTTCTTCAGTGTCTCGCAAGACCGGCATGTTTTAAACACCATGTCAATTTAAAAAGAACTTGAAATTTTCAAAAATGCATGCTGAGACACCTGCGCTCTGTTTCATTCTTTGCGCTGCGTCTAGAAGATTCAACATTCTAAACAAGTTCAGGCTGCATAGAGGGGACTGTTGCATTGTTTCATTTTATTCCAGATTGTTCTGCACCATGTGAAGTTTCAGCAAATAAACGGTAAGGCAATGCTTTTTTTCCCCTTCTGCTCTAGTGTACTAAGGGGCTGCTGTGCCTTGTAAAACTGTGTATGTTTACTGTTTCAGTACTGCTACGAATGTTGCCTATATGCTTACATAAAATACAGCCTATTGCAACAGTACTTGCTAGGAGAAGAAATTACATGGTAAGTGATTTCGGGTTCGGGCTTAAAATCTGACGATATTGTACGGGTCAGGTTCGGGTTTCATTTTAAGGCCCGTACAGACCTCTACTGCAGACTTTAGGCAAAAGCAGTTTGCAGACTCACATTTTTGGTCTTATAAATATGTGTTGCTGCCTGTCTGAAGATCCATGGCTATAATCCATAATAATCATTATTTCAGTGAGTAGTAGAATTTTCCTGACATACCTTTGAACCTTTTGAAGGTTGGAGATGGGACTCCCCTATTTGATATACACTACCATTCAAAAGTTTGGACACACCTACTTGTTCGTTATTATTGCTATTTTAGAATAATTTTAAAGTCATCAAAACTGTTAAGCAACACAAATGGATTTATGGAAATTATGTAGTGACCAAAACATGTTAAACAAATCCAACTTTTGCCTAGATTTCAGCTCTGCACACTGTTGGAATCCTACTTTATGAAGTATTCACCTGGGGTGCTTTTTAAACAGGACTTTACATGAGATTACTGAATACATGAGAGTGTACACAAGTTCATTAATTTCTAAAAAGTTTTCTAAAAAGTCAAGAATATCAATTATTTTTCTCATGGTTGCACCAAATGGCCTGAACAAAATGTGCCTTTTCATTAAAATGTCAAAATATTGATATTTAATGATAGGACAAAATAATTTGTTTTTAAATCTCCACACACAGTCTTGTGGGTCTAAAGAGATCTTCTCTGTTTTATGATTTTTGTCAAATGGCAACAAAATTTCTAAACTAAATTTAAGAGCAGTGCAGATGTGTAAAAAGCTAGATGTGTCTCTTTACATTTATTTTTGTGACATTGCAGATTTTAGCCAGCAGATGGCAGCAAAAGACAATTTGTTTGTGTTAATGTGTCAGCTAAGGTAACATGCATCGCCAGTCAGTCAGTATTTTCATTCATCGGCACTCCATGATTTCTCAGATTACTACTACACTACTAAAGCTGGGAAATAGCTTTAAACCGCGAAATAGGGAGGAATACCTCCGCTTGTACGGCTATTTTTCCACAGAGAAAATAGGATGCATTTGAACAAAAATGACATTGTCTTCAGAAAGCTGACTAACACACTACAGCATCTTTGCTTGGGAGTGGCATACCTCCGCTTGGACGGCTATTTTTCCACAGAGAAAATAGGATGCATTTTAACAAAAATGACATTGTCTTCAGAATACTGACTAACACACTACAGCATCTTTGCTTGGGAGTGTAAATAATATATATATATATATATATATATATATATATATATATATATATATATATATATACATACATACTCACACAGTTGAAGTCAGAAGTTTACACACAATAATAATAATTTTTTTAACCACTCCACAGATTTAATATTAACAAACTATAGTTTTGGCAAGTCGTTTTAACAAACTTTGTGCATGACACGAGTAATTTTTCCAACAATTGTTTGCAGACAGATTGTTTCACTTTTAATTGACTATATCACAAATCCAGTGGGTCAGAAGTTTACATACACTAAGTTAACTGTGCCTTTAAGCAGCTTGGAAAATTCCAGAAAATGGTGCCAAGCCTTTAGACAATTAGCCAATTAGCTTCTGATAGGAGGTGTATTGAATTGGAGGTGTACCTGTGGATGTATTTTAAGGCCTACCTTCAAACTCAGTGCCTCTTTGCTTGACATCATGGGAAAATCAAAAGAATTCAGCAAATATCTCAGAAAAAAAAAAAAAAATTGTGGACCTCCACAAGTCTGGTTCATCCTTTGGAGCAATTTCCAAATGCCAGAAGGTACCACGTTCATCTGTACAAACAATAGTACACAAATATAAACACCATGGGCCACGCAGCCATCATACTGCTCAGGAAGGAGACGCATTTTGTCTCCTAGAGATGAATGTAGTTTGATGCGAAAAGTGCAAATCAATCCCAGAACAACAGCAAAGGACCTTGTGAAGTTGCTGGAGGAAACAGGTAGACAAGTATCTATATCCATAGTAAAACGAGTCCTATATCGACATTACCTGAAAGGCTGCTCAGCAAGGAAAAATCCTCTGCTCCAAAACCACCATAAAAAAGCCAGACTACAGTTTGCAAGTGCACATGGGGACAAAGATCTTACTTTTTGGAGAAATGTCCTCTGGTCTGATGAAACAAAAATTGAACTGTTTGGCCATAATGACCATCATTATGTTTGGAGGAATAAGGGTGAGGTTTGCAAGCCGAAGAACACCATCCCAACCTTGAAGCATGGGGGTGGCAGCATCATGTTGTGGGGGTGCTTTGCTGCAGGAGGGACTGTTGCACTTCATAAAATAGATGGCATCATGAGGAAGGAAAATTATGTGGATAAATTGAAGCAACATCTCAAGACATCAGTCAGGTTGCAAATGGGTCCTCCAAATGGACAATGACCCCAAGCATACCTCCAAAGTTGTGGCGAAATGTCTTAAGGACAACAAAGTGGACATTGGAGTATTGGAGTGGACATCACAAAGCCTTGACCTTAATCTGATAGAAAATGTGTGGGCAGAACTGAAAAAGCGTGTGCGAGCAAGGAGGCCTACAGACCTGACTCAGTTACACCAGTTCTGTCTGGAGGAATGGGCCAAAATTCCAGCAACTTATTGTGAGAAGCTTGTGGAAGGCTACGTTTGACCCAAGTTACAATTTAACAATTTAAAGGCAATGCTACCACACCTGCATCTCGGCGAAATCAGAGTTGAACATTTCCACCCTAGCTACCCCATTGGAATTCTGACTTCTAATGGCTTTCCGTTGCACTTTACCTAGTAGGAAGTTGGAAAATCTGACTTTCTGAGTTGAATGAATGCAGCATAATTCACTTTGCATAAAAGTGTCTGCTAAATGACTACAAAACTCTAAAATCTACAATGGGGTCAATTATTGTCTTCTCCTTTTTTGGATAGGCTTTGGCAAGTGAATTCTAGTTTATAATGTAGTTAATGTGTATGTATAATGTATACAGTAGTGTTATGTAATGTTAATGCCTTCTTTTATCATTTAAAAGTCATATACAGTTAAAGCAAAACCTGTTCAGCACACTTGGGGCCCTATTTTAAGAGTGCTAGTGCTAAGCGCAGCGCTATGCTTTAAGTCATAAGCGCAAAGTCAATGGGCATGGCCATGAAGTTTTGATATTTTCGTGCAAGCATGCAGTAAGTCAAGGCACAAGTGGATTTGGTGAAAGTTTGCGTGCAAAGCACTAATGGGCTTGGTCAAGTGCAATTTTAATTCTGAGGTTCTTCTCCGGTTATTGCACCATCTGCTTCCTATATTTTAATCAAGCACCAGATATATAAACAAATACTGCACATTCATAAAAACTTGGTAGTGTAATTGGACTGTTTGCAATGAATTAGAGGAACAGAAATATGGACGTAAATTCTTTTGTGCATTAACTTGTTGACTGTCAGGCATATTTCTATGACAGTGACACATTCCTTTGATATGCATGGAAAATGTGATTCTCGTCAGGATTTGGATGGACGCTCCATTAAATTATAGGGAATGTAGGTATTATTAGTAATTTTCATCTTCTGACACACAAAACATGGCTAGGATTAACAGTGGTTGTATCAGCACACAATTCACTTCTACCGGTCAGTTTTGACCCTAACCCTAACCATTTATTGAAACAAAAAAATACAAATTCAAAAAATGTCTAAATTCAAATTATACTTCAAACGAAACAAAAATATACAGTAATCAAAATAACGAAGTGCTCAAAAAAATAATTTTAAATCCAAACTTTTTATCCTCTCCAATTTCTTCCACCGGCCCCTTTTGCAGTGATTTAAAAATCACTTTACGACAAGAAGTGGAAAAATACCATTACAAATGATATCATGAATACAATTGTAAATATAAACATAACAATAATAATTGAAAAATAAACCATGACCTATAGATAGTTTAAAACAAATCTCATAAATTATTATGATTGTGATTTTCAGAGAAATAATTTTATGTTCCACTATATTTTCCGAGTTTGGACATGAACGTTATTACCACCTGCTGGTGGAATCTCCAAACTGCAAATGTAGGAATTTAATTTAGACTTTGTGCTGAAAACAGACATGGTTCAGAAGCGCAATGGCCTATTTCTCAGGAAATAGCGTTTTACGCCACTTCATTAACATAGAATAGACCCACCGTTTGCACACATACAACCACAGATAGCGCAAACAGTCCCACCCAGGCCCACTTGTGCTTTACGAAAATGTAACTTTGAATAAGCGTTCTCATGAAAATGAGGTAAGACTTAGTGCAAACGAAAAATAGAGCTCCTAGAATTTTTCCCATTAGCTCAATTTTGCTTTCTATTTAATGGCTTAATTGGCATTCTGACAGCTAAATCAAAGTGCACATATCTGTTTATGTTTTGATGTCAATCAAAAAACGCAATAATTTGAAAAATTGTTCAAATCTTTTCTGATTTTTTTTATAGTCATCAGTGTTTTGTTGAACATGCAAACAATCAATATCTATCACTCAATATGTTTCTTGTGTTGAGTGAACTTTCATCCTTATAGGGACAGATGTCAATGTGTTAAACACGTCATATGGTAAAATAGTCATGGAATTGAGCTTTATTGTGTCAGGGCCATAAAAAGTGTTATCAGGAGCCATCTTTGGTCTGCTCTCTGACGTACATGTGACTGTATGTACACTCTGTCCCAACAGACTATGCTGCTCCAAATGTGGTACCCCATCACCGTGGCAACAATCTCCAGGGAGTTCAAAAAGATTCTGGCCAAGCACCTGAAGGCTACGTCAGGGAGTCTGGAGGGTCTGGACATCAAGCTGCATGATTTCGGCTACAGAGGGGTGTCCTCACAAGAGGTATGATGTATCAATAATTCCACTTCCTCGTATTTAGTCACACTCATATAGTGAATATTTAAAACATTCCCCTTACCAAAAAAGTACCATGGTGTTACCATAATGGTATTATTTGAAATACCTTGGAGTACTATGTAAATACCATGGTATATGAAAATGGTAATCATGCAATGTGGCAAATGCAATAGTACCATGATTTTACCACCACAGTACTTCTGAAGAAGACCACTTCAAAGCACTGAAATATCTTTAGAGTAAAACAAGAAGTGCTTCTGGTACTAAAACTCTACTCTATTTGTAATCAAAGCTCAAGCCGACAGTGGTTTTTAAGGAGACCCGTTCTTCTGGGGCAAATGGAATCTGACATTATTTAGTGAAAGTAGAAAACTAAATTATGAGAAAAGACAATTCCATTTAATCAAAAAAAGATCAGACCTTACCTTTTGTTATGCAAGAAAAGCAAATAACACAGACAGCTCTCAATTTTTATACAACTCAGAGGTAAAAGCCCAGATGTTGGGCATGTTAGAGTGAGTGAGGTTGTCTCACTGATGAGTTTTGGGTCATCGGGTGATGCTGTTTGAAGGGTTGTGTGAGTAAAGATGACTGTTCAGCTCCTGAATCAGTCTGTCCACTGTGTAAAGGTCAACTCTGCCAGGTTCCATCTATATCACAGTGGCGAGTTCAGGTGTTGGGTAACTTGTGATAAGCTGTGAGTCTGTTACTGTCTGGCTGGGCGTGCTGAATGCAGGACACCTTTGTGTGTGTCTGTGTGTGAGAGAGAGACCACTGGATAATGATGGGGTGTGACACGAGCCCTCTGTGGTGCCCTTTTAGACCAGAACGGCATGGTCTAAAACTGGAGATGGTGACGCGGCTTTCAGAGATCACACCCCAGAGACCAGACCAATTAGTAATATTTTATGTTTACAATTAAAATTGAATAAAAAATATTCTGAAATGTTTAGATCATATCAAAGGATGGATGAAAACTTATCTTGTGGGACGTTTGTAGCGAATGTGATATTACTTGGATGCTGCCCACTTTGTTTGAAGATGAATTGTGACCTGTAGCTGCTGCCCATGGAATAAATCCTTTCACCTGCTAGGTAAGACCAAAATGATGAAGGGATGGAGGTTATTTTAGTGACATGCAGTACAGGACAGGTTAATTAAATCACATAATAAAATGTGCCCTGACTCATAAGATATATCCACTGACAGGATAGGAACTTTTCCTAGTTCCTGGAACTATTTCAGGTTCTCATTGTTTTTTCACCACATGAACGAGTTCCATGTGGAACTAAAATCTGAACCAAGCAGGAGCCTTTTTAATACCTAATCAGGAGGTGATACTTTCCTTGCAAAGTGGAACTATTTGGGTGGAGTCAGAACATCAAACACATCTCGTTGGTCAAGAAAAATGTGTCATCAGACCATTTTTAAAAGTCCAGGTAAGAACCTTAGTTAAAACTATTGATGAGTTGTTGCTATTGTAGGATTTTCAAATTGAAATGGATAGATGGGCAGATGCTGCTGTGCAGAATGTATTTATGAAGATGAAAAAATGCTGAAAACAGAGCAAACCATGTTGTGTAGAACTACAGTGTCTTCATTAGGGACTGTGGGATATTGATAGTGTATTTTCTAGGTTATAGCTGACTGGATTAATAATGGCTTCAAGAGGAGATTAATGATGCCAAGCAGAGTTTAATGACTTTAACGCTTGGGGTTCCCACTCGCTTTTCACCATCACTCGCTCCTGATCAGGGGACATGCAGTGATAGATGGATTGTAATGCTTTTAATCCTGTTTTAGTCTTTACTGTACGAAAAGGTTGGAAAATTTGACCTTCATGTCTTCACTTGCCATTGTACTGTCTTCTAGGTGATGTTCACACTGCAATTAAAGGAATGTTCTGGGTTCATTTCAAGTTAAGCTCAATCGACAGCATTTGTGGCATAATGTTGATTACCACAAAAATACATTTTGACTCGTTCCTCCTTTAAAAAAATAAATAAATAAATAAGTTACAGTGAGGCACTTTTTGAACATTACAATATACTGACTGTTTTTAAAAGTATAGCCACAAGACATAAAGGAGATATGCATGTTAACATGATTTTAGTGTGATCAAATCACTTACAAACCTTTTCTGTGTGAAGTTATAGCCAGTTTTACAACTTTGTTAAAATGACAATGTAATGTGAACAAACCCTAAAATGACTTTAAAAGGACAATGCAGAGATTAATAAAGAATTAATGCAAGTGCTTTAATAAAAATTTTAAGCTTCACTTTTCTGTGTTTAAACCCTTCCATAATTGGCCACATTCACTTTCATTGTCCCCATTCACTTCCATTGTAAAGGCCTCACTGTAAGCTTGCTTTTTGCTTTTTTTAAAGAAAAGGAGGAACGAGTCGAAATTAATTTTTGTGGTAATCAGCATTATGCTACAAATGCTGTTTGATTGAGCTTGACTTGTATTGAACCCAGAACATTCCTTTAAATGTAGCCCAAATCTGGTATATTTTCTCTCACATATGAGACAGATCTGGATGATGTTGTGAACAGCGAAATCACATTGAATATGACATTTTCAATTCTGACCGGGGCCAACTTTATATCAGACTGATAACACTGTGAATTCTTTCTGTGCTTTCCACAATTATAATCACTACCCCCCATCAGCCGATGCTGGAAGTATTGTTGAACGTATGGGCACGTGTGAGCTCCAGTTTCCAGGTGAAATGTCCACAGAGTGGCACCAAAAGCAAGATGTATTAAAAATGATGTAAAATTGTCAACATGAATGCATATTTGATTAAATCTGCACCCAAACCCCAACTCTAAGCCTAACCGACAGTGGAGTAAACATTTCATTTCATAGCAAAAATGGCACCTCTGAATCTCCATAATTACTTCCGGGTTCCTACTGGACCAGAACCCAGGTCTCTGAGGTTGCTCAGCAGTGTTTGTCTGTAATTCAGCAGTATGCCTAGAATGCCTAGATTTAAAAATGGAAGTCTAATTTCATATCATAAAAAAAATATGACATTACGAATTACATTATAAAACTTGTTGTTGATGAACATGCTAGGGTTTAATGCTTGGATCAGTCTAGGAGCATTGTCTGTTTGCACTAGTGTCTGTGTATGATGTGTGTGTATGTGTGTGTGTGTGTATGATGATCCAATAACAAATCGAAACTCCATCAATGACACATCATGTTGTGCAGAGCTGTGCCCCTGTTAATGCACTTACAATTACTGGAGGCAATCCCTAGACCCTTGCTGAAATTACAGTGACAGAATTGAGCCTCGCTACTTAAAACAACAGGGGTTTAATACAGTTCTAGTTTCCCTGGGTTAATATGAAGCCCAGATCTCATCAGTTCTTTAATTAAAGAATAAAATTATACAAACTCCACAAATTCCCCCCATAAATATATACACCATGTAATAGAGCAAGAAATATTGACAGCCATTTTCCCATCCCCGAGGGGGGCAACAAGATTTTGCTTGGAATCAAGCATATCTCGCTTTTTAGAGCAACAGCCTTCCCCAGACTCTCCCCCTATTACTGTGACCCTGCAATGAATAAACTGAGACCCAGTCAATAACTTCAGCTTTAAATAGGGAATATATAAAATGGCTTCTTGCCTTTGAATGGCCACATAATTGACTTTAAAGGACATTGTCTATGGGAATCAACATCTCACATATGATTTGCTTCTTAAAAGCAACTGTCTTTAATTCAGTTACACAAAAAACAGGATCAATAGATGGGTAATATGAATTGGCTAATGTTGTAAATGGAGTGCAGGAAATGCATTGATATTTTGTACGTAAATGTAAAATAAAGACTTCAGGGGCTATGGATTTGACATTAAACAGGTTCAGTGACTGCTAACAATTGTCTATCTTTCTTACTCTTTACTACACTAGTCGGCAGCACTTGGTGGGGCTGCTCACCTAGTGAATTTTAGCAGCACAGACACAGTGGCAGGTGTACTCATGGTACAGCGATACTACGGCTGCCCTATGGCTGGATTCTCCATCCCTGCTGCAGAGCACAGGTAAAGCACATTCATGCATTCATACTGGGCACTGATTTAGTCAAAACACTGACTAATACAATTCTAAACTGACTCTGAAATTGACATTTAATTAACATTTTGATTAGGGATTTTTTTCTGAACTCCTAACCCTAAGTATAAAACTTCTGCAATTAATTCAGCCTGTACTGCTTAATGAACAAACTCAGTTCAAACTTTGTTTCGTAGATAATTCCAGCATTTTTTTGTGTGTGTGTGTGCACGTGAAGCCATACTTTATAAGAAATTTCAGATCAAAGTTTCAAAATGTCCCATTTTGATTAATTTATACAAATATTGCATCTTTATGTTTCCGTGCTGAATTGTGAATGGTATTTCTTTTTTTTCTTCAGCCATCTTTAGACCGCAAAGGCATATTACGATCATATTACGATATGGTCCTTTTTTTTTTTTTTTGCCACTATTTTACTACTTTTCTCTTATCATTTTACTGTAAACTTTAATACTATTTTATTTCTGCTTTGTAAACACTGGTATTCACTTCAGGAAATGCAAATCTAATTTGCATTTGTTCTGTTAATTCTAATTTGTTCTCCATATCCGCATTCATCCATTTCACAGCTGTAGAATCATTTATCTGTGTTTGTTTTATGCTTTCCCAATATAGCTCAGCACTCTTTATTTAAAACCGCACAACTTTATCTATGACTATGATGTCATTTTATTCTCCTAAAGTTCAGATTTAAGTTTTGCACCTATTACAACATTCCTTAATCAGCCTGAACATATGAATCACTCTGAGCTTTTTATAATTCAATCCATTGCTAAGTACATCATTAGACGTTGATGACTCATTTGCTGAAAATGGTTTTTATTTGTCAGTTAACAAAGTGAAACAATTATCATTATTATTATTTAATTGATTATTTTTTTGAGTGCATCAACGTTTTACATCAGCAATCTAAAAAAAAAAAAGCGACCTGGAGTGGGCGGAAATTCCAGGTCATTGATTAGTTTTCTAGCGATTCTTGCTTAGAAGAAGGGATGGGCGTTTTGAGTAGTTTTGTAGTAGACTACTCTTACAAATTTAAAAACAAGCAATAAAATGTCATCTATAACTTTTTTAAAAATAAGCTTACTTTAACAACCTATGCTTTCTTTAAAAAACTTAAACGAACACTATGCATTAATAAAAACATCATGATTTAAAAATAACAATAAAAAAACATTTGCAATAACAAAGAGCTTACATAGAAACCAATTTGAAAATTAGGCTGCCTCCGTTTGGGTAATGCGCATATAAAAACTTCTCGTATCAAATTTCTTGTATTGCTATGCATATACTTTCCATCATAAAACCAGATCCTCATTAAGTGGGATGCATGACTCTAACAAGAATCAATTATACAAATTAGAATCAAAGTATTGGCACGCTTGGATGCTCCTGAAAGCACACGCCATCACCTCAATGTCACGTGTTTACAGCAGCTCCAACGCATTCAGCTGTAATGGCAAGATTCCAGTGGAAAGTACAAAGTGCTAAAGAAAATCTATTTGCATCGTTTCAATAGTGTTTTTTACTAGTCAAATACTTTGGTGCAGAACGGGTACTCGACTAACCGATTACTTGTGCACATTCATAGTTGGTTATACTTTGTTTTTGATGTCCCTGTAGCACCATCATCTCCTGGGGCAAGAGCAGAGAGAAGGAGGCATTTGAGTGTCTGCTGGACCAGTTCCCCTCTGGGCCTTTAGCTGTGGTTAGCGACAGCTATGACATTTTTAAGGCTTGTAAGCACATCTGGGGGGACAAACTGAAAGAGAGAGTGATGGAGAGGAGCGAGGATTCAACTCTTATTATCCGCCCAGACTCCGGGGACCCCGCTGAGACCCTCCTTGAGGTGTGCATTACCGTATCAGATGACTGAAGTCTAGTGCTGTTCGCTAGTACAGACCTTAAGGCAGTTTTTCTACAGTATATTTCAGTGATTGAGCTTTATTTTAGTGAAGTAAAGACTTCTAACCAGGGGTGTAGATTCCAGGGGGTATGGGGGGATAATAAACACAAGCAAGTACAACCCTCCCCTTATATTTATATCATGATCAGTGGAAATAGAAATTCTTCACACTGTAACCCCCCCTCCCCCTCCCTAATGTTCAAGCCAAATCTACGCCCTTGCTTTTAACTCATGCAAATAGGTTTGCTAGAAGGTTTGTCTGATACTCTGTGGCCGTACTGCTTTGTGGCTGACGGGGCTTGAAGGAGTTAGATTGCATCTGTTGCTTCAATTCCTGTTTACGAGCAGTGCCCCTTTGGATATCGATTTTCTTTTCATATACTGTGGCATAGCATGGCTTTGAGATTAGTTTGTTGCTTTATTGAAATTGTGTAGATTGATTAACTCAATTTCTTCCTCTCACATTTGTCTTTTGCTCTTTTTCTTTTAGGTGCTAAAGATTTTGGAGGAGTGTTTTGGCTGTTCTCTGAACTCAGTGGGTTACAAGGTGCTCCCATCATATCTGCGCATTATCCAGGGGGATGGGATTGATCTGAACTCGATTAATGAGGTAAACTAAACTATAAATCAAGACTGTGACATTACAGACAGTGTAATGTGTATAATAAAACCCTTATAAATATGAATGAGAAAAAACAACAACAACATGGCAGCTGAAAGTATGGAAGTCCAGTCTTACAGTTTGAAGTTTTACAGTTTTAGTTTTTACTCTTAACCAGAATGCATGGACTATAGCTGGATGAGCTGGAAAAATAATTTTAAGTGTGATTGAAGCACAATATACAATATAATACCATTGTTGTTAATACCAGATGTTATTGTTGATTTGAACTATTGTATGTTATTGAAACATAATTTTGACTAGACATTTTGGAGATTTCAGTCTTTCCCCATTTAAGTGAAAAGTAGCTGTACCTGTATGACTGGAAATGCAATACATGGCCGAGAGTGGGTGGACACTTCTGACTAGTTTGGCTAGGCCCTTAATTCCAATGAAGACAAATCCTACACAAATTCTACAGCATACAGTGAAATTCTAGATAATTGTGTGCTTCCAGCTGTGGCAACACATCTTACAAATAGCTGCCTCTGTATATTAAGCTGGGATAGGAGAAAGTTTTTTTTAACAAAACAAAAGTTACATACTTCAGCTTTAACTTTAACCAAGACTAATAAATGTTCATAATACCTAATGCATTTACTAATGTTAACAAATCGAACCAGATTGTAAAATGTTACTAAAATAATGCTTTATAAAATATTATAAAAACATTATGCAGACCCACTAAATACCTAAAATAAAGCCCCTTCAACAAATTAATGGTCTCCTTAAATATTTATCTTTTACATCTTCACCATTATTTGGTATTCTAATTGAAGTAGGTATACACAATTTCTCAAAGTGATTATCGCTACGTACAGAGTACCTGTACCATCTACCAGTCAAATCAAGTCAAATTTATTTGTAAAGCGCTTTTCACAAAAGGTGTTGTTTCAAAGCAGCTGTACATGAAATGATGCTATAACAGAAAATGAATGAATATAATGCCAATATTAGTTATTTAACTATATTACCAATATATACCTCTACCAGAGGTTAAACATTCATACTTCATATATAATGATATGATAATGTTATACTGAATGTTGATCTTCTATGACTAAGTGTTTGCTTATTAACAGTATTATTGATCACAGCAGGTAAATAGTGATCATATTCTGATCAGTATTATTGTTGTTTGGCTAGCGCAGATTCTGGAGAAACTAAGCGATGAGGGCTGGAGTGCGGAGAATGTGTTTTTTGGTTGTGGAAGTGCTCTCCTGCAGAAAATCAACAGAGACACGCTAAACTGCGCTTTCAAATGCAGCTATGTGGAGACTAATGGCAAAGGCGTAAGTTGGATTTTTATCCTTTCCCAAAATCATATTTGAACTACATGATGATAAATAGTAATTCAACAATATACACATACTGATAGAAGATTAAATGTAATTGTCCCACTTTACCTGTATTGACCCTATAGATGGATGTTTATAAGCAGCCAGTGACAGACCCATCTAAAGGATCCAAGCGTGGTCGTCTCTCTCTGAGAAGAAACTCAGATGGCTTTATTGAGACGGTTGAAAGAGGAGCGGGCAAACCAGAAGAGGTAAGCTATGTCTCTGTTTAGTGTAATAACTGGCTCCTAATCTTAAAATTAGGTTTGTTTCTTAATTTTGTTAACTGTGCAGATGTCTGCTATTTTGAAGCAGCTCTGAAATCACTTGATCTAAGGTGTCCAGCTTAAAGGAATAGTTTACCCAAAAATTGAAAATTCTCTTATCATTTGCTCACACTCATGCCATCCCAGATGTGTATGACTTTCTTTCTTCTGCAGAACAGCAATAAATATTTTTTTTAGCAGAATATCTCAGCTCTGTAGGTCCATTCAATGCAATGTGAATGGTGGCCAGAACTTTGAAGATCCAAAAAGCACATAAAGGCAGCATAAAAGTAATCCATACAATTCCAGTGGTTAAATCCATATCTTCAGAAGCGATATGATAAGTGTGGGTGAGAAACAGATCAATATTTAAGTCCTTCTTTACTATGAATCTCCACTTTCAAATTCTGCTTTTGTTTTTGCCAATTCACATTCTTTGTGCATATCGCCACCTACTGGGAAGGGAGAAGAATTTATAGTAAATAAAGGACTTAAATATTGATCTGTTTCTCACCCAGACCTATCATATTGCTTCAGAAGACAAGGATTAAACCACTGTAGTTGTATGGATTGCTTTTATGCTGCCTTAATGTGCTTTTTGGAGCTTTAAAGCTCTGGCCACCATTTACTTGCATAGAATGGACCTACAGAGCTGAGATATTCTCCCCAAAATCTTTGTTTGTGTTCAGCAGAAGAAAGTCATACACATCTGGGAAGGCATGAGGGTGAGTAAATAATGAGAGAGTTTTTATTTTTGTGGAATTTAGGGGATTTCAGAGCTTGTTGTGTTTGAATCTGCAACCTTCAATTTTCAGTTGTGAAATCCTTGTATCCTGCTGCAGTTGCACTACCAGTCAAAAGTTTGAACACACCTACTCATTCTTTATTTTTATTATTATTATTATTTTTACTATTTTCCACTTTTTAGAATAATAGTTCAGTCATCAAAACGATCAAATAACACAAATTGGAATTATGTAGAGACCAAAAAATTAATATATATATATATATATATATATGTATGTATGTATATATAAATATATATATATTATTCTTCAAAGTATCCAAAGCTCTGATTTTCTGACTTTCTGGTCCAATTCATTAATTTAATTATAAAAAGGTTTTATAGATTTAGGTTTGTAAAAAAAACATGTGGGTAATATGTATAATTGTCTTTATATTTTAGAATATGCTGTTTGATAAAAAGGTTTCGAAAACCGTGAGAAATATTAATTCAGTGTGTACAACCTTTCGAATTTTTCACGTTTGTTTTAGGTAAATGTAGGGAGTTACTGCATTTGAATATCATCTGTGGTGCTATTCTCTGTTTGTTGGTGTGTAATCAGCATTACTATGGTCTTTTCTTGTAGGACATGTTGGTGACTGTGTTTGAGAATGGGACCATACTGCAGGAATACACTCTGGATGAGATCCGTAAAGCTGCTCAGCTTTTGGAGGAGGACATAACCCCTGCCCAGCACAACGAAGATGATGGCACTACTCTGGATATCTACCAAAAACGCATCATGAATGGTGTGCATTATCACACTTAGGATGCACATTGTTCTCAACACTGCCACCTACAGACGAACCACTGACTTGTTCACCACAACACTCAGTCATTCGCAGAATAGCAGATCACAGTGTTGCCAGTTAACTCTAAAATTTAATATAAAATCTGACTTTTAGACCTTTGAGGTGACCCCTCAGTTTTGGATTGGGTCTCCCAGTTGTTCTTATTTTTTCCTCAAATTAATGGTTTAGTGTTGTTTTCGGGATGTTACGAGATGCCAGATATCTTTGTAGGTGCTTCATTTAGCATGAATATGTTTCAGGAGAATGCAAACGGCAGTGTTTTGGCATGGTTTGTATTCTCTTCAACTAGATCATCACCCTAGCAGAAAAATGAAGGAAACTTCATTATAGGTGATCTAATGATCTTCTCTGGGCTTCTGTACCAGTAGTTCAGCACATGATACTGGTCTCTGTTCACTCTGAAAATGCATAAATTGACTATTTAGTTTTAGAAATCACTATCTGTCTCACTTTTTGAGGGGTTTTAATGTTCTTTAAATAGATTTGACTTGATAAATTTATCACATGTGCACATAAAAGATAGCAATTAAGAAGTTTGTCCTAAACAAAATCAGATTTTAAGCTATTTCCATTTTGTGTTCAAGAAATGGATACTAAGCTTATCACCCCACTCTTAGTGTTATTTAACTCACATAGAAGTTGCCCCTGACCTTTTAGAACAATAGTTTTGTTAACAGAGACTTAAAAGGATAGTTAACCCAAAAATGAAAATTCTCTCATGATTTTCTGCTGGCATCCTTGATGTGTATGTCTTTCTTCTGCAGAACAGAAATTAAGATTTTTAGAAGAATATCTCTGCTCTGTTGGTCCTCACAATGCAAGTGAATGGGTGCCAAAATTTTGAAGCTCAAAAATCCACATAAAGGAAGCATAAAAGTAATCCATAAGACTCCAGTGTTTAAATCCATATCTTCGGACACGATATGATAGGTGTGGGTGAGAAACTGATACATTTTTAAGTTATTTTTCATAATAAATTCTCTTCCCTGCCCAGTAAGGGGCAAAATGCACAAAGAAAGTGAATCACCGACAACACTAGAAGAAGAAAGTGAAAGTGGAAATTGACTGAGCAGCGAGGAGAATTTATAGTAAAAAAAAGGCTTAAATATTGATCTGTTTCTCAGACACACACCTATCATATAGCTTCTGAAGATATGGATTTAACCACCAGAGTTATCTGGAGTACTTTTATGTTGCCCTGTGGATTTTGGAGCTTCAAAATTTTGGCATGGACCTACAGAGCTGAGAAATTCTTCTAAAAATCTTTGTTTGTGTTCTGCTGAAGAAACAAAGTAATACAAATCTTGAGGTGTGAGTAAATGAAGAAAGAATTTTCATTTTTGGGTGAACTATCCCTTTAAAAATTTATTTTCTGGAGAAAATATGTTTTCTTTAGACAGCAGATTGTGTTTTTATCCTGCTCTTATAATTAGCCTGTTAATGTACCTTAAGTAAATGCTACATAAAAAAAAATAATAAAAACATGCACATTTTCTTGAGAATGGTTAAAAAGTGATTTTTGTGGAGTTATAGACTTCCCAGTTTTTTTTTGTTTTTTTTTCTTCATACAACTGCTGATGGTGCCTTAAAGACCACTCAGACCTCAGTGCTGGTCACTCTGTCTTGCACTGTCATTTCCTCTCTTTATTTTTCACTTCCACTCAGTTTCTTTCCTTTAATGTTCCTTACATTCTGTGTGACACATGAATGACTGTTCAGTGATTACTATTTTTACCAATGCCTTATGTTTTTTTCTATCAAGCTTATGTCATGTTTGACACCTACTGAGTGCTACTGCTGATGCTGAGTGAGAATTGCAGTGGGTTTAATTACAGTGTACATTATTGTGTCAATTAATTAATAAGAAATGACAAATTTCTTGTTTGATCTAAACATCTGAAATGAAGTTGACCCTAGCTCTTTTTTAACCAATAATACTGTACATTAATATGAAGTAATAATTATAATTACACCTAAATGACATATTATTCTGTTGTGTAAATACTCTTTAATGGTTTGAATGATGAACTTTGTTTTGAATTTTTAGTCTTGGTGCATTTTGTTTTGTTTTTTTACAGAAATTATATTTTGTATGACAAAAAGACAAGCAAACAAGAAAAAGATATGATAATAAATATAGCTTGAACTTCATCTTAACATTTAAATATTCTCATCCTCTCTTTTTATGATGTGTTTTGGCAATTTTAAGAGCATTAAATAAAAACTGGTAAAGTTTTTGTAAATTAAGAAAAGGTAGTTGAGTATATCCACCAAATGCAGTGGTGGTTGTAAACATGGCAAACATGTCTGGATTCTGCCCCAGTTTTCAACTGGATAAAAATAGAGGAGTGCCCTTTTGGACAACCTTCTACTTTAATAGCTGTCATAGCAGACCAGGAATGGAATGCCAAAGGAAGGAATGTGAACTTCCCTAATGAAAACAGTTACGTGGCTTTACTTTGCCCTGCATCTTCTTTTGAAAAAAACAAAAACAAATTTTTTTGTTTTACCCTTTACAATTTATACTCAAATTTATATTCAGTCTGTTTAAATTCTTACACTCAGAGGCAGTTTTTTAACATAATTTCACAGATATGTTTTTAGGTAAATTATGCCTCAGGACACATTCCAGTGTCATGGCATTTAGTTTAAATTTAAACTTTTGTTTCTCAGTTTAAAAGGATATAATGGCAGAGCAGAGTTTGGATGAGTTTGCTCTGTTGACCCTGTGCAGCATACTTCTATAATGCAATTTTGTCCACAGTCACAGACCAAAAAAAATCACACTCTCTCTATTTAAACTGAAAGACAAAGCTTCATTTGTGTCTGTTAAAGAGACTCACATCTTCTAAAGTCTAAAAATAAAACCTGAAACTTATACAGTAGTGCAAATGTTGTAGGCACATTAGATATTTCACAAAAACAATTGTCCTAAGACAGTTATTCGACATCATCTGCTTTAGCGTGTCGACAATTTTAGATTTCCAAACATTCCTTTAGCAAATAGAATAGAAGTAAAATAAGGAGTCCTACAACAAATGGTATGACCCTCTTAGAGCCCAGATCTCAATGTCATTGAGTCAGTATAGAATTACATGAAGAGACAGAAGCAGTTGAGTCAGACTAAATACATTGAACTGTGGCAAGTTATCCAAGATACTTGAAACAAACTATCTGACAACAACCTTGAAAAACTATACACAAGTGTACCTAGGGGGAAAAAATTAAGGCATAAGGTGGTCACACCAAACACTGATTAACCCTTATGTTCTGTTTGGGGTCTATATGACCCCAGACCCTCTTCAAATAGTAAAAAAAAAACATATGCATCGTTATTTTTTTATCCTGATATTTCATGAATTTTCTTAATTACATAAGATCTTTTCAGAAATGTGTTTTTTACTTAATGACAATGTTTCTGATGTCCGCTATGACATGACTACACACATGTGATGTTTGGGGTCATATTGACCCCAGTAATAAATGTTATTGAGAGCAAAGGTTTTTCACATGCTTTGAATCTGTTTGGTACCTAATGTGCAATTTCTCAATACAAATCTCTCTCTCTCTCTCACACGCGTCTGCCAGTATCTGTGGCATACACCTTTCAATTTAGAGTTTCTACCTTGTCTTGTTCAACAACTGCCCCTCTTCTATAACCCATGTCCCTATGTGACTGTCTTGCTCCATTTAGAGGAAAATGTCCCTTTCGGCAGTACATGCCAAGCAAGCCTGCTAGATATGGTATAAAGATATGGGCAGTTTGTGATGCCAATAATAGCTATGCTTGGAAATTACAAACCCCCTGGAGGTGCATCAGAAAAAAAACAGGCTATGAGAGTTGTGTTGGATGTCACTGATGGGCTCTCTGGCCATAATGTGACGTGACAACTTTTTTACTTCATATGCACTAGGAGAAGAACTGCTGAAAAGAAAGCTTACAATGTTGGGCACAATAAGAAAAAAACAAGCCAGAGCTTCCAAAAGAGCTTGTTCAGACTAAAGGAAGAGAGACAACATCATCCATCTTTGCATTCACTGACACTACTACACTTGTCTCCTACTGCCCCCCAAAAAATAAAATGTCCTCCTGATGAGCACATTGCACAGAGATACATCTTTGAGCACCAGAGATGACAAAAAACCAGACATGGTGTTAATTACAATAACACAAATGGAGGGGTAGAAAACCTGGACAAAGTGGTTGCCACATACAGCTGTCAATGAAAGACCGTTCGTTGGCCCCAAGTAATATTCTTCAACATCCTGGATATCAGTGTATACAATGCGTTTGTGATATGGTGTGCCATCAACAATGAGTGGTGTGGTGGCAAAATGAACCGGAGGAGAATATTCTTGGAGCAGCTAGAATATGCCTTGGTGAGGCCTCACATTGACAGGAGAGAGCGCCTGTGATGAGGCAGACGAGGAATGAGGATCTAAGCTTTTAATGAAACAAAAGATAAACAAGGTAACTCAGAATAAAAGGAAACAAAACACCGGGAACCAGGCACAGAACATGACAACACGTGAAGACTGACAAAGAAACCAGGAGAAACAAGGGCTAAAATACAAAAGGGCAGCAAGGGAACGAGGAACACCTGGGAAAAACAATCAGGGGAAAACCAATCATGAAAGAAAACTTCAAAGGACTACAAAACTAACAGGAACGGGGAACTAAAAAAGAATTTCTAAGCGCAAAAATAGGGAATACATGACAGAGCCCCCTTTTAAGGGGCGGATTCCAGATGCTCCGCAATGATAAATTGTCCATGGAGTGTGGGGGGAAGGGGGAAACAGGCAGTTCAAGGGGGCATAAGGGGCAAGGGGAGCAGAGGAACAAGGCAAAGTCAAGTCAAGTCATTTTTATTTGTATAGCACCTTTCACAACATACATTGTTTCAAAGCAGCTTTACAGAAGATCAGGCATTAACAGAAGATAAAACTGTAATATCTATAATGTCTTAGAGTCATCATTGTGTAGTTTGATAAAATACGATTGTGAATTGTGTTTAAAAATAAGTAATTAAATAATAATTGTATTTATAACCCCAGTGAGCAAGCCGAAGGCGACTGTGGCAAGGAACACAAAACTCCATAAGATGTTGGTTAATGGAGAAAAATAACCTTGGGAGAAACTAGACTCACTGTGGGGGCCATTTCCCCTCTGGCTAACATCATGAATATAATGCCAAAATTACTTATGTATAGTGCAAGTCATGGTTTAAAATGATTAAACTAAGTAAGTGTTAAGGGTCAGTGTTTAAAACAAAGATTTTGTATGAACTGTAAGATTAATGACTAATGTCTTTGAAGTCCATCCTGGATTAACTGCAGAAGTTCACATAGATGCAATTGTCCTTGTTAGTTGGCTGATGAAGGGTTTTGTTGGCAATTAATTGATAGTCTATGTATTCCATTTCAAGAGTGTAGTCCATCATTAGACAGAGGTGATGCAGGCAGAGATCAGTTAGGTGCATCGCAATTCAACCTGGCCGGTAATTTCGGTGAGGTCTTTCCTAAATCCAAGGTTCAGGCAATGCAGATGAAGTATCCCATGTCTTATGGTTGGAGTTGGCATCAGTTCATTCTCTGAAGTCCATCATAATAGACTGGAGTGATGTTTGGCTGGCACCGGCTGCTATTAGTCATCATCACACAGCGACACGTAGCAGTGGAGTCCAACAGGAAGCAGGAATGGAGCTGGATCCAGCCGGTTCTGGTGACCTCAGGATAGGAGTCCCGAGGTTGAGACGGAAACAAATAAAATAATATTAGCATAGATGCCATTCAATTTATTGCAGAGTTATAGATCACGATCACTCTTTCTGGTTCCGGCAGACCTAACTAAAGCAGCCTAATTGTGAGTTGAAGGATAAATTAGGTGTATGCCTGGCTAAATAGATGAGTCTTTAGTCTAGACTTAAACTGAGTGAGTGTGTCTGCATCTCGAACAGTATTAGGGAGACTATTCCATAGTTTAGGAGCCAAATATGAAAAGGATCTACCTCCTTTTGTGGATTTTGATATTCCAGGAACTATTAACAGGCCAAAATTTTGCGATCGTAATGAACGTGATGGAATATAACGTGGTAGAAAGTCACTTAAGTACTGCGGAGTTAGACCTTTCAAAGCTTTGTAAGTAGTTAACAGAATTTTAAAATTAATACAAAATTTAAAAGGTAGCCAATGTAACGATGATAAAATGGGGCTAATATGATCATATTTCTTGGTTCTCGTCAGCACTCTGGCTGCTGCATTTTGAACCAATTGAAGTTTATTTATTGATCTTGCTGGACATCCTCCCAGTAATGCATTACAATAATCTAGTCTTGAGTTCATGAACGCATGAATTAGTTTTTCGGCATCAGTAACAGAGAGCATGTGTCGTAATTTAACAATATTTCTTAGGTGGAAGGATGCTGTTCTACAAACATTGGTAAATTCAGGGAGGCTTGAGACCAAGGCTGAGCTGGAGGGATTAAGAGCCAGGGCGACGCTGCAGGCTCGGAGGACCAAGCTGGAGCCAGAGGTTCAGAGGGCTGAGGTGGAGCTGGGGGCTTGGAAGACTGAGGCAGAGCCGGTGGGAGTGAGGTCCAAGGTGGAGCTGAAGACCAAAGAGGCCAGAGCAGATCAGGCAGATGGCCAGGAGACCAGAGCAGATCAGGCAGACAGCCAGGAGACCAAGGGACTGGAGTAGATCAGGTGGATGGCCAGGAGACAAAGGAGACCAAGGAGACCGGAGCAGATCAGGCGGACGGCCAGGAGACCAAGGAAACCGGAGCAGATCAGCCAGATGGCAAAGAGATCAAGGAGACCGGAGCAGATCAGGCGGATGGCCAGGAGACCAAGGAGACCACCTCAGGGTAGGGACAGGGTCAGGAGGCCTGGGAGGCGGCCACAGGGCTGAGACAGGGTCAGGAGGCCTGGGAGGCGGCCACAGGACAGGGACTGGGTCAGGCGGCGGAGCCGCTGGAGGAGAGGTGGGCAGAGCCACTGTGAGAGGAGTCTCTGGGAAGGCGGATGGAACCGCTGGAGGAGGAGTCTCTGGGGGAGGGGGCGGAGCCACTGGAGGAGGAGTCTCAGGGGGAGCGGGTGGAGCTGCTGGTATCAAGAGATCCCCGAATTTTCCACTTCTTAATAAGTGATTGAACAGTACTGACTGGCATTTTCAAGATTTTGGATGTCTTTTTTATATCCTTTCCATCTTTATAAAGTTCCATTACCTTGTTACGCAGGTCTTTTGACAGTTCTTTTCAGCTCCCCAAGGCTCAGTATCTAGCCTGCTCAGTGCATCCAAGTGAGAGCTAACAAACTCATTGACTATTTATACACAGACACTAATTGCAATTTAAAAAGCCACATGTCTGGGGAAATTAACCTTTAGTTGCCATTTAAACATGTGTGTGTCATCTTGTGTGTCTGTAACAAGGCCAAACATTCAAGGGTATTTAAACTTTTGATCAGGGCCATTTGGGTGATTTCTGTTATCATTATGATTTAAAAAGGAGCCAAACAACTATGTGATAATAAATGGCATCATATGATCACTATCCTTAAATAAAAGACAGTTTTTTGCATGATCAGTCATATTTTCAAAATCAATGCCAAAATTTCACAATTTCTGCCAGGGTATGCAAACTTTTGAGCACAACTGTAGTTAGTCTATCTAGTTGGTGAGTGTGTGGGAAAAAGCACTTGCATTTGGATTTTTTTGTCATATATATACCTTTTTATTATTATTATTTTGTGTAATCAAAAGTTATATGGTTATTTTTAGATTTTCTGAAACGTGCTCTTGAAATTTGCATGAAAATTACATTTGGCTGTCCTGTTGCCCAAACAATGTGTATAAACTGTAAATTTGCACATAATTAGTTTGCCTGGTTAGTGAGTGTGTAGTAAAAAAAGCACTTTTGCATTTACTTAATTTTTCTTTTTTTTTAAAACAATGATATCTGACCGGGGTCATATTGACCCCAAACATAAGTAATGTTACTATATTGGAAACAAAAAAAACATTCAATTTTTTCTTTTCTTTTTCTTTTTTTCAAACAAAAGGTATATTTATATTTGTTCAGTAACATATATAGAACATAAACAGCTATATTTTTTCATTATTTTGTGTAAATTAAGAAATGAAATGGTTATTTCTGTATTTAGTTGCTTTTCTGAAATGCACATTCCTACTTCAGTAAATGTAAGAGTTAATGAAACATTTATTTCTATTCTTTTATCAGTTCAATAAGCTCAGGATAACTGGAAAGGAACATTTAAGTAGGAAAAAAAGGTTTATTTCATAATTATGATTTTCATTTTCACATTTTAATCACTGGGGTAACAGTGACCCCAAACAACGAGGAAGTGAAGCAAATCTCAACAGAACATAAGGGTTAAGTTTACTGTTCTTTATATTAAATAAATTTCAAAATAAAAATTATTCAAGCCATTAGTTGAAGTCAGAAGTTTACATACACTTAGGTTATTATGCTACGTGTCGCTGTGTGATATAAGTTATTAAACTAAATTTATAACCACTCCACAGATTTAATATTAGCAAACTATAGTTTTAACAAGTCGTTTAGGACATCTACTTTGTGCATGACACAAGATATTTTTCCAACAATTGTTTACAAACAGATTGTTTCACTTTTAATTGACTATGTCACAATTCTAGTGGGTCAGAAGTTTAAATTCACTAAGTTAACTGTGCCTTTAAGCAGCATGGAAAATTCCAGAAAATGATGTCAAACCTTTAGACAATTAGACAATTAGCTTCTGATAGGAGGTTCCTGAATTGGAGGTGTACCTGTGGATGTATTTTAAGGCCTACCTTCAAACTCAGTGCCTCTTTGCTTGACATCATGGGAAAATTAAAAAAAATCAGCCAAGACCTCAGTTAAAAAAAAAAACAATTTAAAAAAAAAAGTTAAAAGTAAAGAGTGTAAACCTCCACAAGTCTGGTTGATCCTTGGGAGCAATTTCCAAATACCTGAAGGTACCACGTGCACAAACAATAGTACGCAAGTATAAACACCACGGGACTACGCAGCCATCATACCGCTCAGAAAGGAGACGCATTCTGTCTCCTAGAGATGAATGTAGTTAGGTGCGAAAAGTGCAAATCAATCCCAGAACAACAGCAAAGGACCTTGTGAGGATGCTGGCAGCATCATGTTTTGGGGGTGCTTTGCTGCAGGAGGGACTGGTGCACTTCACCAGGGGTGTCAAACTCGGTTCCTGGAGGGCCACAGTCCAGCAGAGTTTAGCTCCAACCTTAATTAAACACACCTGAAGTAGCTAATCAAGGTCTTCAGGGGTGCTTGAAGATTACAAGGAGGCATTTTAGAGCAGGG
The DNA here is from genome assembly GCF_019703515.2 of Myxocyprinus asiaticus. NCBI lineage: Eukaryota > Metazoa > Chordata > Actinopteri > Cypriniformes > Catostomidae > Myxocyprinus > Myxocyprinus asiaticus. Next base: position 12,111,340 of record NC_059380.1, read on the forward strand.
CTGGAACTAAACTCTGCAGGGCTGCGACCCTCCAGGAACTGAGTTTGACAGCCCTACACTTCACAAAATAGATGGCATCATGAGGAAGGAAAATTATGTGGATATATTGAAACAACATCTCAAGACATCAGCCAGGAAGTTAAAGCTCGGTCACAAATGGGTCTTCCAAATGGACAATGACCCCAAGCATACCTCCAAAATTGTGGCAAAATGGCTTAAGGACAACAAAGTCAAGGTATTGGAATGGCCATCACAAAGCCCTGACCTCTATCTGATGGAAAATCTGTGGGCAGAACTGAAAAAGCGTGTGCGAGCAAGGAGGCCTACAAACCTGACTCAGTTACACCAGTTCTGTCTGGAGGAATGGGCCGAAATTCCAGCTACTTATTGTGAGAAGTTTGTGGAAGGCTACCCAAAACATTTGACCCAAGTTGAACAATTTAAAGGTAATACTACCACATACTAACAAAGTGTATGTAAACTTCTGATCCACTGGGAATGTGATGAAAGAAATAAAAGCTGAAATATATCATTCCCTCTACTATTATTCTGACATTTCACATTCTTAAAATAAAGTAGTGCTCCTAACTGAACCAAGACAGAGACTGTTTTCTACGATTAAATGTCAGGAATTGTGAAAAACTGAGTTTAAATGCATTTGGCTAAGTTGTATGTAAACTTCTGACTTCAACTGAACTTAAAAACGCATGAAAACATCAAACCAGTTCACATTTATTGTAAAGTAAGATAAGCATGCTTTTCAAGCAGAACAAAAGAAGCTTGTTACGTTTTTAATTGTAAAACAATTAAGACAAACAAATTATTTTAAATGTAACAAACTTCTTTTTGTTAAATGTTCTGCTTGAAAAGAGTGCTTGTTATCTTTCTTTACAATAAATGCAAATTGGTTTGATATTTTGTTCTCAAATGCAAAGGAATTCATGCATTAAGTTAATCTTAAATGAATATTGGTTCAATACAAGTTAAAGGGATAGTTCACCCAAAAATGAAAATTCTCTCAAGATTTACTCACCCTCCTGGCATCCCAGTTGTGTATGACTTTCTTCTGCAGAACACAAATGAAGTATATTTCAGCTCTGTAGGTCTTTACAATGCAAGTAAATGGGTGCCAACATTTTGAAGCTTTAAAATCCACATAAAGGGAGCATAAAAGTAATCCATATGACTCCAGTGTTTAAATCCATATCTTTGGACATGATATGATAGGTGTGGGTGAGAAACAGATCGATATTTAAGTCATTTATTTTATCATAAATTCTCCTCCCCACCCAGTAGGGGGTGATATGCATGAAGAATGTGAATCACCAAAAACAGAGGAAGGAGAAAGTGAAAGTTAATGAAAAAGAACTTAAATATTGATCTGTTTCTCACCCACACCTTTCACATCGCTTCAGAAGATTTGGATTTAACCACCAGAGTTGTCTGGAGTGCTTTTATGTTGCCCTTATGTGGACTTTGGAGCTTCATTTGCATTTCATGGACCTACAGAGCTGAAATATTCTTCTAAAAATCTTTATTTCAGTTCTGCAGAAAAAGAAAGTCATACACATCTGGAATGGCATGAGGGTGAGCAAAAGATGAACTATTCCTCTAAGCTCAATCGACAGCATTTGTGGCATAATATTGATTACCACAAACATTTATTTTGACTTGTCCCTCTTTTGCTTAAAAAAAAAAAAAATCTGGGTTACAGTGAGGCACTTACAATGGAAGTGAATGGGGGCCAATTTTTGAATGTTAAAATACTCTTTTTCAAAAGTATAGCCAAAAGACGTATACAATATGTTTAAACATGATTTTAGTGTGATAAAATCACTTACCTTTTCTGTGTAAAGTTATAGAAAATTTTACAACTTTGTTATAATGACAATGTAATGTCAACAAACCCTAAAATAACGATTTAAACATCTTTACAGCTCAAATGATACATAAGTTTTAACAGAAAAATGAATGCAAGTACTTTTCATACAATCATAAGCTTCACATTTCTGTTTAAACCCTCCAAAAATTGGCCCCATATACTTGCATTGTAAGTGCCTCACTGTAACATTGATTTTTTCTTTAAGAAAACAAGTGACGAGTTGAAATACATTTTTGTGGTAATCCACATTATGCCACAAATGCTGTCGACTGAGCTAATCTTGTATTTAACCTGAAATATTTCTTTAAGTGTCCAAATACTTTTGGTGTTATAAAATACAATATCGCACAATATGTATAATAATAAAAAAACAGGCCTAATGATAGATATAGGCTACTATATAATAAATATAAAAATATTTATTATGATAAAATAATTATATCAGAAGTCAGTATATTGTTTGGTATATACATATATTATATATATTAGTATACAGTATAATTTAACGTTATTATTATTTGAAATACTTCTGTTATTTCAAATTACATTGATACAGAAGTCTCAAGAATGGCATAATTCTTCTAAGCTCATTAGATATTTAGATATTTAACCAAATGTGTGAATTTTTTTTTTCTAGTGTGATAATGTTACTACCTTGTGACTGAGACTTATCTTTGCATGTGTACCATATTTTTTTAAAAATGTAAAATTCTAAAATATTTACTGTGATAATACAGCTAATCCATATCATTTTCATTAAAAGAAACAATTCAAGAAGCCGATATTTTTTTTTTTTTTTTTTTTTTTTAATAAGTGCGTAGACTGTAGATCCTGTAATGAAAGGGAGCCCTCTATTGATGATTTTACAAAGTGCACTTCCAATTTCTCCCCTCTCAAACCAGAGATATCAACTACTTCCTCCAAACCCTCTCTTAAACTTAAAAGACAAAATATAGCATAGTTCTTTCTCTGACCCTGTTTATTCAGCACCACAATATCCTTGGGACAATTTACAATGTTTAAAAATGTTTTATGGTTCTATAAATTGTGATCATGCCTTTTAGTTGTCCTGTCTGGCAAAGAATCAATTAACAAAGCATTTGGAACAGAGTTATGCATGCTATCTACTTATAATTTTGTTTGATGCAAACCACAGAAACATTCCGTTCACTGAATCCAGAAAATGTTGCAGAAACAGTTGCCACAGATCAGAGCAAATGCCATGTTGGAAAGCATCTTTGAAATAAGTATCTGCTAATTGGCTAACATTGACACTACTGATATGCTGCTCAGTGCTCATTGGATTAGTTGCTAAGCAACCTATTTTGTAAGCGTGTTGTCATGGATTCAAATGTTCTGGATGCCCTCCGAAATGTTTCCATCCAAGCAAGAGCGTAGCAGCCGCAGGGGACATGGGGGACACATCCCCTGCAGTCTTTAAAAAGGTGATGTTTTTTTGTCCCCTGCACTTTTCCAAGCTAAACCCATACCGAGTCCAAATGGTGGATTTGTATACAGTATTCTTTGCATTGTTACTTTGGGCTGATTGAGCAACCATCCAGCCAATCACAGGTGAGTTTCATGAGCGAAACAACCCTTATGTAATAGGCCATCAGTCAGACAGGCTAATCAACGCAGCTCCGTTCATTTCTAAACAGCTGCTTTCAACAATGCTCATTTATCCATGTTTTTTATCTGCACTGATGTTGACCTAAATTAATAATCTTGAGATGAGGAACACACAAATGAGAGTTATTTATCGGCATATCGTTCTTGATTGGCAGCATTACGTGAAATGCACTGCAGAAATAAAAACAAAGGACAATCCTTCTTTAAAACACAAATTGTAAGTGGGGTTTATATCAGCGCATGAGTCTTCATTAAGTTATGCTTTTTACATTATGTTTGTGAGGTAAAAGTTTGATCTGTCCTTTTTGCCAATTTAAGCAAATTACTAGATCTGTGTTAAATATATAAAGCTATTTTTAAAATCAGCTCCTGTTTTATTTTACCTCTATGTTGGTGTGCAGTCAACAAACTCTAGGGAAAAAGATAGATCTGCTGTGTTTTTAGAACACATGCATTTTACTGAAGTGAATAGATATGTAGACACTTTTTTTTATATATATATACATGAAAACGTACGGACATTATTGAAACTCAGAATTATTATATCACTATTGTTGTCTTTTGATAAGTCTTGCTCAGCAGCTCACAAACTCTAGGGAAATTATAGATTTTCTTTGTTCTTATAATGCTTAAAACCTCTACTAAAGTCTCTTTGTAGGTCTGTAGACATACAAATTTTAAAAGATTACAATTTTCTTTTGATCGGTGATTCAGTGACCAAGTAATTTCACACAAGACACTCATTGTCACCACCTTCTGGCATCACCAGAAATGGTCACTGAATCATTAAATGGATCTGAACGAATTATTGTGACTGTCAAAACACTCAAGCCACTTGGATTTAAATCCCACAATGCACATGCACAGAGTAAAAAATTATGCAATGCACAATTCATTATTCAGGACCAGCTTGTGCTCAGTCAATTTTGCAATTATTTTGCAATACATGAATCTTTAAAATACTACAAATATTAAAAGTATATAATAAGTAGCCTTTATATTAATACAATTCTTATTTCATAGCCTATATATATATATATATATATATATATATATATATATATATATATATATATATAATACTGCACTGTAAGTTGGGTCTGTGAGAGCCACCTACTGACACTTTTAAAATGACTGCTACCATGGGCGGACTGACCATCGGGAGAACCGGGACTTTCCCGATGGGCCGGCCGCTATACGGGGCCGAATGGGCCGCGATAAGCTGAAATGGGCTGCCGCGTTATGCAGAATGGGCCACAAAACGGCGTCGCCATATGCCGAAGGGAGCAGCGATATGCAGAAAAGGGCAGCGAGATTTCTCTTCCCAGTCTGCCCCTGGTCCTATCAGAAGGACAACTGCTCCCTTTTGATTGCAATTTCTCCTCTTCTGATTGCTTTTATTTGTGAAATTAAAATGACAGTAAGCTGTCTAATTTCAATTAATTGTCTCAATACTCTCCCCATTGTACCAAAACTTCAGAGGAAAAAAATTAGGGACATCTGGGAGGCGAATTAGCGATAAACACACATTTGTGTATGGAAAAGTCTTAAGGGCAGATTTCTTTTGCAATGAACCAAAACTTATGCGACAAAGTGTTTTTTTTAGGAATGACGTCATCACGCACACCATTTTTATCGATAAAAGGCCATTTGAAATGGAAACAGGCAGAAGACGGCAAATTTAGCAAAATTTGTTTTACGCATTTTCACTTTGTCAATAACAAAACAGCATGAAAAGAGGATGGAAACTAGGTGATAACAGGGTGAGGGCGAAGGTAACACTCAAAATCAGGATGTGTGAGAATGACTGACACACCTGTCTAACATTTGCTATTGTCTAAATGTCATCAACGAGACTGTTTGCATCCTTTCTTTAGATATTGTGTCATGACAGCTGCATTGTGTAGACATGCTCATGAGCAGCATTCAGTTTTATCTGTGCATTTCCACGATGACAAATAACAAAGAACCTCACATGCACGTGAGCGTGCTGCACTGTAGGCTATTAATTGTGTCTGTGTAACTGCTAATTATTTGGTTTCTATCATTTGCGCTAATTTCTCCCTCAGAATGCATATTTTAATCCTGATTATTTCCGCCAGATTAGTGGTGCAGAATAAGAAGGGGAATAATGCATTGACCCAGTACAATTCCAAAATCTATTTTTTTTCTTTTTTTCTTTTTTCTTTGTATTTAAGCGTATTTCACTTCCTTTGTTTTTGTTTGAGCATGTTGATTGGTTTAGCAGCCTGGTGTGAAAATGGGGACCAAATTGAACGTTGAGGGTTCAAATGCAACCGCTGCATATAGATGGTTCGTCGAAAAAATAAATAAATACATTCTGAAATTCAAAAGAGGAAGTGTTCATTCAAAAAACAGCCAGAGGCTTCAACACTGCAGCACTACAGCAAAGGTTCATCTTTGATACTATAAAATGGTTCAATCTAGCTTTCAAAATGCAATAATAAAATTCTGATAATATTTAATAACATTTAAGCACATCATTTACTTTAAACTAAAAATTAAGTCATCACACCTACCCTCATGACACTCAAAACTTGACTGACTTTTCCCCTGTAGAACACAAAATTAGTTCACATCAAAATGTCAAGGCTTGTTTTCCAAAAAATGAAAATGCATGGTAATTACTGGCTGTCAAGATCAGATGCAGTTAATTAAAAAATATTTGGTGCATACATGAGGTGATGATTTGAACCCTGGTCCCCTTGCATGCTAAATGAAAACAACTTCTAGACTAACACATCTTACATCTGTATAGAATCAGTACATCATTGAAAATGTCATGGTCTTATCTCGACACTAAAGGAATAGTTCAACCAAAAATGAAATAACGACTTAAATTTCATTCTGTTCATCGCACAAAGTTATCATATCACGTCAGAAGACTTGAAATATAGTGAGTTGTGTCTGTTACTTGTACTTTATCTGTGGTTATGTTTTATTTTTTATATTTAATTTTTTATCCTTTGCCCAGCCTGACAGACCAGATTAACTATTCACTTTTATTATGTTAAATAAACCTTGTAAAGACTTTTTAAAAATTAGTGTGTTCCACTGAAGAAATCAAATCATACGGGTTTGGAGCGTCATTAGGGTGAGTAATTAATTACCTCTTTTGTTTTTTTTGTTTTTTTTTTCATATTTGGCTGAACTATTCCTTTAACTAAATGGCCACAGCTTGGACAGAACCAAACTATGTCCTTCCTGTAACAGGGCAAGAGAAGGAAAATCCACGTAATGTTTCATTCTGCTGCTCAGAACCCCCAGGTGCACTCTGTCTGGATGCAGACTAAACCAGTTTTACTGTGGGAGTTAAAGCTTATTCACCACGGCAACTGCTGGCACAACTCAAGGATGAGATCCAGCCATGTCGTAATTGTTCTGAGAGCTGTGCTGTGCCTCTCAGACTCTCAGTGCAGGTTAAGTGACTGTCTTGGACATTGCCATAATTCCTTGGTGAGTGGTGCGGTGGTGTGAAAGAGAATGATGTTGATTGTTCCCTGGGTCCCTTCATCATGCGTGTGGATTCCCGGGGCTTATGTCTGTGCTATTGTGCAGCACTTTAACTCCAGATGCCAGTCATGCCACATCCAGCCTCTGACCAAGCAGAGAAACAAGGACTGATGAGTGGCACCATGCCACCACACATTCAACTTTTATTTTAAACCTGAGGCAGTATGGTGGCAAAGTAAAAGGGTATTACACAACATAATCTACATGGCATAGTATACCCCGATTGCTTGAAATGATTGTAAGTCATAATTGCAATTAATATTTGTTAATGCTAGTAAATTAACCTCAATAGAGGGCACTGCAGGTCTCATGTTTTTTGGTAGTTGTGCCAGTTTGTGTGATAAACTGTGCAACTGCCACCTAGTGTTAGCAAATCATCACTACAGAAAACGTCTATGAATTGGGTGTGTTTAGGGCTGTCATTTTTATTAAAATATTTAATCGAATTAATTACATGATATGCTGATTCATTAATTGAATTAATCACAATTAATTGCATTTATCAATATTTGAAAAAAAGACATCAAATACAATATTGCATAATATATATAATAATAAAAATAGGCCTAATGATAGATATAGGCTGATATATAATAAATATAAAAATATTTATGATAAAATAATTATATCAGAAGTCAGTATATTGTTTGGTTTACATACATATCATTGAACAGAAACCTATTACCTATTACTGGCCTGCAGTCCACAGTGAGTTCATCAATCTGTTCTAGGTGGACAAAGGACACGTTCTTGCGTTTTGTCTGTACAGGTTTCACAAGAACACTTTTTGTGTGTCTAAATATGATTGCATCGTGTTTCACTGGTTTTCAGCACATATCTAACCATAAATGTCACGTTTTAGGACACTGTGTCAAGTTAAATGTAGTCTAAAACTTTACAAAATGCGTCTCGAGACCCCTGCAATCTGCACCGTCCAGCTGTCTTTAATCAACTGCGCATTACCTGTTCAGCTGGAGCTGCGCTTACTGCCCCATGTTGACTGAGACTCAAGAAAATAAATGGAGGTGGCACTTCAAGGTTGAATTGCTCCGATGGTAGGAAAAATCCTTATTACGCTGCCATGATTAACTGCATTCATTTTTTTACATGTTATTTTTATATCATTAAGTAATGTATCTGAATTAATGTGCACTGAATTAATGCGTCAAAACTATAGTGCAAGATATATACAAAACTGCATCAAAAGAAAGTTATATTTAAACACTTTTAAATATATTAAATTGTAAAACATGTAACAATCTATAATCTATATAAATATATAAAATGTTAAATATATAAAATTGTAAAAACATTTGTTTTATTGTTTCTGTTCTAGTGATGCTAGTGGTGCAGAAACGACACACCCCGATGTAGAGGATAAAATACATTTTTATTACAGTAAAATAAAAATAATTCAAAAAAGTAGAAAACTAAAAAGATGTTGTTTATATACTGCCACTTAGTATATGGATTTAGTGATGTATGTGATACACTTCCATCTGAATATTCAGGGTGTTGAACTCTAACTGGTACATTGAGTGTGCCAAGCTCTCAGAAAAGGCACTAATTCTCTTTTGTTTGCCCCTCAAGGGAGCTGAACCCAGGTGCTCTGCTGTCTCAGACCAAACAGTGTCACCAGGTGTGATGAGTGAGGACACCTGTCTGTGCTTGTGTGTGATGAGGTCAGTTTGCTGATGCACCCAGGATGTTAGTTGTATACTTCAGTTCCATGAAAACACACATGTACAACAACACCAGCACAGTTTAATAACATTTTAGTTTACTGATTCTGAGGGTCCTGTGTTTGTGCTGGAGAAGGGGAGGGCCAGAGATGAGATGTCATCAGGTGTGTTTGGTGTCTTTCTTGTAGCAATGGAAAGAACAGTGATTGGGATGGACTTGACCTTGGACAGCCAGGCAAGCACAAATGCAAGTATACATTCAAGCACTAATACACACTGAACTTTAAATGAACAGTGCCTTGGGGGGGACTCCTGTCCCTGTAGGCTTCACTCTGATTCTCACACTTGTCTTTTTTTAACCTCTTTCTTACCTTTCCTCTTGAACTATATTTACACTTCTTTGTCAGTGAATGGTTTTGCAAACAAAAATAAACAATAGAAATGTGAGATAAATTGCATATATTACTACAAATGCTGCTCCCAGTCTGATCTGTCAAAATGTGTGTTACATCTTCATGTATATTTTCACTTTATTATCTTGATTCTCTGTCCAGCCATCTTAGTTGAGTTAAAGAAGATAGTGGTTATGTAATTCTGATTTGGAATCTGTACTACAGTATGTTTCCACACACTTGAGTGAGCCCTAGGAAAATGTCACTGGACATCGAACAACCCCTATGAAATCATGCATGGTAAACAGAAAAATAACCTACAAGGTAGTAAACAAGATGCACATGTGAATAATGTGTTTTTTTTTTTTTTTTGTCAACACCAGAACAGCTTGCTGTTGTGCTGATTTTGAAAGTAATATCTGCCTTCATAATGCCGATGGTACTCGGCTCCTTCGTATGGTGGAACGATTAATGCCGAAGTCACTCGGTCTTTTCCGTATGGAGGAGCGATTGCAGCCGATTCCCTTGGTTTGCGCCTGAGATACTGTGCTGTCACATCACTCATTTACCGTTGTTTTAGTCTTGACCTATCCGATTTACCAGCGAATTCCTCTCAAACAAGAAAATGGAAACCTCTAACCAGGTAGGAAGTAGTCTGTGCTACTATCCATTATTTGTGCATTAGGCTGTATTTAACGGAAATGCAAAGAAATGTTCCAAATGTACAGATATGTGCCTAATCGAACCTGTCAAACTACATTTTATTCGTCTATTCTTACAGCTTATATCTCTTGGGACATTCCAAGTGCTTAAATTACCTTTGGGATTTATCCGTGTTCTTGAATGGGTAAGTGTGCGTAAAGCAAGCGTTTTTCTTTCTTTAACTCACTTCACTTAATTGGCTCAATAAACTTGGTCCAGGTGTGTGTGTGTGTGTGTGGAGGAGAGTGTGGTCTATATGATTTCTCATGTGCTGTAACCAGTTTTAACTAAATATATGCGGCGCAGCCATTATAATTGGACTCTTAATCCGCGCGCGCAAATAAAGAATCAGTTTGCATTGGGCATGTTGAATGGGTATCTTGCATAGGCTACAACGTTGTCATTTATATTAAACGTTTTAATTACTCAGATTGGATCTTTCGTCGTTTTGGATCATTCAACGCGCGCATAGTCTCGTGAACAGGGACCGAAGTGTTTGGGTTTATATAATGCACCAGCAGCAGTCGCTTCGTTTCAGGGGTTTTGCTCTTACTGACTTTTTACTGCTATACAAATAATCAACTGGTCAATGTGTAAATGGACATCTGAGCTATTGAGTGAAAACTGAAAATCCATTATTAGTTATAGATACAGGGCTTACCTTTGTAGTAAGATCATCATAGATGACCTTTTTTTTCTTTTCCCTTTTGTATCCATGTAGGCATTTGATAAGTATGGGTCTGGGATATGTATTCAACTTTGCATGTTGTCACACTCTTTAGCACACTGACATAATCTTGCTGATGAGTCTAAAAATGGAAAGTATCTGATCTTTGAGGGCATGTCCAGCTTCTATGTATGTGTGTGAATGTGTGTCCATCTGTTTGTTTGTTTTTTCTGGTTTGTTAGTGGTGACATCCCTTCAGTGCCCAGTAGATGAACTGGTAAAAGTAACAGTGCCAAGTAAAACAGGTCTGGCCATTTGCCAGGATACCTGATTGATTCCACAATGGCAAGGTTTCTGCATATTGACTGTTTACAGAACGATTCACTTGTGAATAGAATAGAATAGAATTTTGTTAAAAGTAGTTGTCTTATTGTAAGTTAAGTTGCAGGTTGCAGATTTTCCTGTTTAATTTCTTCCAAAGCAGTGTTTCTAAGCTTCCCTACTGCATGTTACGTGTGAATGTTTGTTTGATTGTTTATTTTACGGTTTAATCAATGTCATAGTTTGTTCAAGTGGAACAATTGTCAAAGTCTTTTCGTCAAAGCAACTGGACAAGGTCAAAATGTCAAGTGCTCTTCCAGACCCCTTTTCCTTTATCAGCATGGGCGAAGTGGTGAAAAAAAAAACACCAACCGTAAATGACCCTAAGCTATGCAAATGTGAGGCAGGCTTAAGTGGCAATGGCATTTTGGATAATTATTGCAATTGAATGCTGGGGGATTGGAGGAAAACGATGCATCTTTAGAGGAAATTAATCTCCATGCTCTCCATTTGAAGTGTCCTTTGCAAAAATGAGAAGCTTATCACCGGGGAAACATGCAGTCTTAATCACTTTTGGTCACACAGTGGCTTTTCTCTCTCCTCTTTCTGTCTCACTTTCCCTCTCTTTGCAGGTCTTATAGGCTTGTCTCTGACTTCGCTCTCTTTGTTTTCTTTTTTTCTTTTTCAGTGATTCCTGTACGGCCCTCCTCTTGTTCCCCCTCTCTCTCTCTCTCTGGTGCACTGCATGCTGGGAGTGTGAGGTGTGTGTGTGTGTATGTGTGAGAGTCGCGTGTGGGAGAGTGTGAATTTATTTATTTATTTAAATCTTTTTCTCATTTTTTTCAGGTCACTATAGTTGCAAATTAAATTAGTGTAGATTTTAGTGCTGTGCAGTTGCGCGGTGTGTGAAGTGGGATGGCGTCTGCCCCTGCGGGGGAAGCGTCACCTCTTTCGCTTCGGAATGAATTTAGGTGCGTTCCGGACGCGGTGGTAGCTATTGAAGTCGTTCTGTTGATGATGCACAAGAGCAGCACTGCAGTTTGCGCCTAACTGAGGAGAGGAAGAATTACAGAGCTCACAGTCCAGATGCACTCTCGCAAAATATGAGGGAATTATAATGCAAAAATACAAAATAAGTAAATACAGAAGTACTCTCGTTGAGGAATAAGTGGAGCTGGAGCTGCTGCTCCGCTGAAGAAAAACTTGCATGTCAAGTGTCTTTAAAGGAAACACTCTGGTGTTACATCTTAAATGCGGTTATATTTAATGCGTTATAGCTTTATTAAAGTTCAAATAATACAGAAGCAGATCATGTAAATAACTACAAACTCTGAAACTGGCATTTCTCTGTACGGTTAGAGCCTTTTCTATGAGTTACGTGAATGTCCACATTGAAACTGCAACGCTCGTTCCCCTCACACATGCTTGCTGCAGCTAGATTATAACATGATGGCTCGCGACTTATTGTATCATATTACAGTATATGTGTCACTGTGTATTTCTTTTCGTGAAGAAAATTGGCAACATGCAGCTTTATTAAATAGAGAGAGTTTTTTTTTTTTTTTTTTTTGTGAGTTAAAGATGGAAGTGAACAGATAGGTGAGAGAGGTAGTCTTCGCCCCATTATACACTTCAACAAAATATGTTTTTAATTTGTTTTTGTTTTGGCTTGTTTTCTAATATAAATATCTAAAACTCCTTTTAAAACACATACATTTTCTTTAGCAGCTATACTGCAGAAGAAACATTTTTTATCTGAGAATGTTGAATATTAATATTAAAAATACAAATATTTTCAAATATCTAAAAATCCTTTAAAAAAGATGCATTCACCTGAGAAGCAGCATCTAAGATATTTAGACTTGCTTTCAGAGAATAGATCTTGAATATAAGTATATTTTGTCTTTACTGCACTCGCAGAAGTATAACCAAGTGAAAAAATACACTTATATACAAAACAAACTTTTAAATATTTAAGATACATTTTCTTAAAGCAAGTCTAAATATCTTAGATGCTGCTTCTCAGGTGAATGTATCTTGTTTTAAGGATTTTCAGACAATTTTAAATGGAAAACAAGACAAAAACACCTGATAACAATAGGATTTTTTTGCAGTGAATTTCTTTTATAAAAAGTATTTTTCCCTTTAATTCAGTGAATGACATTTAGAGATATTTTTAAAAGATGATTTCGTCCTCTTTATTGTTAGGAAGCACGTTTTAATACAACCTTTTAAGTCGGGGCACAAGCTGAATAATCGGTTAAGAGATAATTATTAATCGCCAAATAGTTGAATAATCGCTCTAATAATCGTTAGATTAATCGATTATCAAAATAATCATTAGTTGCAGCCCTAATGCTTATTACAGCCTTACTAGTAATGTTAACTCTTTTTCATCTTTGGGGATGTGACGATTTTTTATGTGAACCTGATGAGAATGGAGGTTTTAAATTAAATATTTTCTAAATAATATATTCATAAGAATGTATGCATATGTAATTAAGATTTGTAGCTTATAGGTACCGCTGCAACCCTACACTAGACATAAACAATATGCTTGTTAATGTGATTTTAGTGTGATGAAATCACTTACTGTTTCTGTGCAGTTATTTCAAACTTCGTTGCCATGACGACGTAATGCTTAAAACCTTAACCTAAAACGTCCGTAAAAACAATGATTTAAATAACTTTACAGCTCAAATGATACAAGAGTTTTAACAGAATAATTAATGCAAGTGATTTTATAAATTTATAAGCTTCACATTTTGGCCTTTTAACCCTCAAAACATTGGCCCCATTCACTTTCATTGTAAGTGCCTCACTGTAATCTCGATTTTTGCTTTTTCTTTTAAGAAAAGGAGTGACGAGTCAAATTTTTTGTGGTAATCAAAATTATGCCACAAATTCTGTCGATTGAGTTTAACTTGTATTTAACCCAGAATATTCCTTTAAAATTAAATATTGTACTTCAACACATTCATGATTTAGTAGTAAAATTTGTTATTATCCTTAACAGTTAATGATACTGTAGTTTTGGTGTCAATTCTAATCTTTTTGCACTGTGATATTGAATAACTTGTACAATAAAATTAGGTTTGTTTGTTGATTTTGATAACTGTGCAGATGTCTGCTATTTTGCAGCAGCTCTGAAATTACTTGATGTAAGGTGTCCAGCTTAAAGGGATAGTTCACCCAAAAATGAAAATTCTCTCATCATTTACTCACTCTCATGCCATCCCAGATGTGAATGACTTTGTGTATGACACATTTCTTCTGCAGAACACAAATGAAGATTTTTAGAAGAATATCTGTGCTCTGTTCGTCCTCACATTGCAAATGAATGATGAACGGAACTCACAAAGTCTAGAAATTACATAGAGGCAAAAAAGTAATCCAAATGACTCAAGTGGTTAAATTCATGTCTTCTGTAGCAATATTATGTATGTGGGTGAGAAACGGATCAATATTTATGTCCTTTTTTACTATCAATCTGCACCTTTGACCAGCTCCAGCCAGTAGGTGGCTGAATGTGAAAGTGTAGATTTACAGTTAAAAAAGGACAAATATTGATCTGTTTCTCACCCTCATCTATCATATCACTTCAGAAGATATTGATTTAACAACTGGAGTCTTATGGATTAATTTTATACTGCCTTTTGGGCTTTCAAAGTTCTGGTCACCATTCACTTGCATTGTGAGGACCAACAGAGCAGAAATATTCTTTTAAAAATCTTTAATTTTGTTCTGCAGAAAAAGAATGCTGGGATGGCATGAGGGTGAGTAAATTATGAGAGAATTTTCATTTTGGGTGAATTAAAATTATTTGTTATATATTGTATGCAGTTATGGATATAGCAAAAGCCAGCAGCACCGCAGCAGTGTAAACATAGGCTCCTATATGCATATATGCATATAACATACACCCACTCAAATATACAGTCGGATCACATCCCGGCCTGGTGGCCAAGTCTGACTAACCGCTGTGACAGTCACCTCAGGGCAGGGGGAGGGGCTTTATTAAGTCATATGACGAAGTAGCCATGGAAACTCCATAGGGAGACGGCAACTGTGAAAAAGAAGGGGGACCGTGTTTTAAAAATAAAATTAGATTGTATGCCTACTTATGATCAGTGGAGCATACAAAGAATGCCCAGAGACAGTATACACTGGCTGTTATAGGCCTGAGTGCTTTATACAGCAAGATAATGAGCTCTGGGACAGACCAATAAGAAAATCTCTAATTTTAACATTGATTATCTCATAAAACATTGCTTTAGTTTACAAGAACAAGAACAGTTAACCACAGGTCCTTTCAAATTTAATTTTTTTTCCACATTTCAACAACATAGGGGGTTAAAAATGTGCCAATAAGACATTTTCTACACATTCGTGTTCATGGAAACAGAGCATGTTTTAAAACCAAAACAGACTTATTTAGAACCCTAAACATTGTCTACTCTCATCCATCAGGTTATCTGGTTAAAACAAAATCACTGTTGTTAGCTGAACCTGACATCTCTGGGAGAAGATATTACAAGTAGTGACTGATACTTCTGTGCAAGTAAAGAACATGATATATTTTTACACTCCCCACATACTGGGAGACACTGGAATGAAGCGTGGCATGAATGCAGTGGATGGGGGATGGAAAGGTCGGGGGCACAAATCGCACAACACACTTGAAAGATGTGTGTTTAAATGTACTGTATATGTGTGTGTTTGCATTCAACGGCATTTAGTCACCTTCCTGAAACACTCAGGAAGTGCTACAGTGATGGAGAGATGCTGAAGTGTTCTATACTGGGTGAAAGCACAGAGGTAAATAGATGCATCACGCTTGAGGGCTCTCAGTACCGATTTATTCGTCTATTCCTTCAGGAGCATGGATAGGGGTTGAGTGGGTGCCTTAATGGGATGCAGGTGCATTCTGATCAATTTCTTCATTGGACAAAACCAATAAGATCAATTTAAAGAGCAAAAAAAGTCCGATGTTGCTCTTCAAAGTTCAATTTACAGCTATTAAGCAGTCTGTACTAGCTTTTTCTAAGTCTATTCCACCTTGCAAACAAAACTGTCGCTGTACCATGGTACAGTCACGTTATCAGATTGTAATACCGTGGTACTTTGATATACACTAGGGGCCATTTATATTACAGAAACATCCTAACTCAGTTAGGAAATTCACCGATGAGCCACAACATTAAAACCACTGACAGGTGAATTGAATAACATTTATCTCGTTACAATGGCACCTGTCAACAGAGGTGGTGGGGGGGTCTCAATAGGCCTCCAACTACAACAAGCGTTGACCCTATGAGTTCAGTGTTTTATGCCTGTATGATATAGTCATATATTCTTTAACCTAATTGTGGTAATAATATCGTTATAAAATTGTTGGCTCCAGAGAACGCGGGTAGGAGAAACCGAATGTCAAACGAATAACGTGCCAACAACATCTGGAGATAAGGTAGAAGTTCAGTGTTAGTTTCGCATCTTTGGACCTGCCTGCTCCGGTTTCAGTTCTGCTTAATGTGGATTATACGTGCTGGTGTAAATGTAAGTGTAAGTTACTTTTATAGCGCAATTTCCCACATCATTATCATGAAATCCGATCTGCATCTGATTTTCTGCCTTATTGAATGCACCTGAGCCCAACTCATTAGAGATCGCTCTTATTTGGCAAGTATTCATTATAAAATAATTTTTGTATTTGTATCTGTCGGGTTTTCATTTATGGAACAACATACAGTACACACACACTTATGTTATTTATAATGATGTATTTTTTCCACTGTCTTTAATTTAATGTTTTGCACTGTACAATGCAGAAACAAGACAAATGTTGTGTAACAAGTTTGGCAAAACAAACAATGAAGCGACTCAGCTCGCAGGAACAGATGTATAGAAACAGGTATGAAGAAACAGCAGCTAGTGTTATACAGGGCCACACCGCACCTGCAATGGCAAAATACACTTAAAACATAAAATTGGAACCCTTATAAACCACCCCACTAAAGCCCAAATAAATGCCTTACCTTCAGTGAGAAAGGCTCTTACCATACACTAAGCTCACCACATCAACACACTTCAACCTAATAATATATACAGATTAATATTGGTACAGGTGCAAGAATAAAAAGCAAATACACAACTCATCGGGAGAGAGAACAAATCTCGTCGATCCCTGTAAAATAGTTTACAGAGAAGATAACAAACACAACGTCCTCTTTATGAACACCATTTATCAATCAAATACTTAATGCGCTGCACACCAATCACAAGGGAGGGCACACTTGTGCTCATAAAGGAGAACTGAGCTTAATATTAGCAATCGCATTCTCTTATAAGAGGCGCACACCAAGCGCGCTCAATAAGGAATGCGCAGACACTGACAGGCATAATAATGATAAAATAAAAAATAAAAACACATTAAAGCCATCTTATTGGTCACTTATAATTACAATGAATGCAACTTTTTTTAAACTAAAAGTAATTGAGATAGATGCATGCATTTAAAAATTCACTTGTTACTCTGGACCATTTAAAATGAACTAGTGAATTTAAAAATGTGCTTAAAAATTCTTAAAAGAATCTTAAAGGAAATGGTGACCATTTACAAGACCTGAACATGCTGATTGTAGCCTAAATTAAATTCTAACCTAAAATCTTAATGTAGCCTATCATTCATTTTACCCAAGAATTTTACTGCATTAGTCATTCTAAAGAACAGCATGGCAACATGGCTTAAACAGTAAATGGCTTGTGGGTAAAACCAGAATGTTATGGTGTATTGACTAATTGAAACATTTGTCATGAGCCTGTTTGTTTATATATTATCATAACTTTTACACAAATTTGGTGAATCTTTGGTTGTCTTAAAAAAAATTGCATGTCCGCAAATGTTAAAACAGCAAATTATGTTTTACATGTGTACAGGGGACATTTAAGGTATAATACAGTTGCCCCCGTAGAAGCACACCCGGCCCCACCCTGGCCCCCCCAGTCAAAATTGTCTAGAACCGCCCCTGCCTGTCAAGGGGTGGGATATATATTAGGCAGCAAGTGAACAGTCAGTTCTTGAATTTCATGTGTTGGAAGCAGGAAAAATGAGCAAGCGTAACGATCTGAGCGAATTTGACAAGGGCCAAATTTTGATGGCTAGATGACTGGGTCAGAGCATCTCCAAAACAGCAGGTCTTGTGGGGTGTTCCCGGTAGTGGTCCAAGAAAGTACAACCGGTGAACTGGCGACAGGGTCATGGGCACCCAAGGCTCATTGATGTGCGTGGGGAGCGAAGGCTAGCCCATCTGGTCCGATGCCACAGAAGAGCTACAGTAACACAAATTGCTGAAAAACTTAATGCTGGCCATGATAGAAAGATGTGAAAACACACAGTGCATCGCAGCTTGCTGCGCATGGGGCTGCGTAGCCACAGACTTGTCAGAGTGCCCATGCTGACCCCTGTCCACTGCTGAAAGCACCTACGATGGGCATGTGAGTGTCAGAACTGGACCATGGAGCAATGGAAGAAGGTGGCCTGGTCTGATGAATCACGTTTTCTTTTAGATCATGTGAACCGCTGGGTGCGTGTGCGTCGTTTACCTGAGAAAGAGATGGCAGCAGGATGCACCATGGGAAGAAGGCAGGCCGGCGGAGGCAGTGTGATGCTCTGGGCAATGTTCTGCTGGGAAACCTTGGGTCCTGGCATTCATGTGGATGTTACTTTGACACGTACCACCTACCTAAAGATTGTTGCAGACCACATATACCCCTTCATGGCATTGGTATTCCCTGATGGCAGTGGCCTCTTTCAGCAGGATAATGTGCCCTGGCACACTGCAAAAATTGTTTAGGAATGGTTTGAGGAACATGACAAAGAGTTCAAGGTGTTGACTTGGCCTCCAAATTCTCCAGATCTCAATCCGATTTAGCATCTAGTATGGGATGTGCTGGACCAACAAGTCTGATCCATGGAGGCCCCACCTCACAACTTACAGGACTTAAAGGACCTGATGCAAATGTCATGGAACCAGATACCACAGGACTCCTTCAGAGGTCTTGTGGAGTCCATGCCTCAACAGGTCAGAGCTGTTTTGGTGGCACGAGGGGGACCTACACGATATTAGGCAGATGGTTTTAATGTTGTGGCTGATCGGTGTAGATGTTCTATGTAACTTCTCAGATCTTAACATAAAGGGATAGTTCATCTAAAAATTACAATTCTGTCATAATTTACTCACCCTCATGTTGTTCCAAACAAGTATATCACAAAAAGAGATGTTAGATTGTTAGCCTCAGTCACCATTCACTTTTATTGCATCTTTTTTTTTATCATACAATGAATGTGAAGCTAACATTCTGCTTTACATCTTTCGTGTTCTACTTAGCCTTGTAGTTAAAGGTACTTACTGTAATATAAAGTGGGGTCATTATTTAAAGTGGGACCATATTTTTTTCTTGCACCTGTCCATATTGTCATTATTGCCGTGTGCCATTCTCACAAAGGCTGCACTGGGACGGTCACCCAAATTTTCGCACATAGAGTGCAACAGTTTGGTTCAAAAAGTAAAAAATAAATACATTTTTCCCCTAGGATATAGATTTTGAGGAATTGATTTAAGTTAATTTATAAACATTTAAAGACAGACCTACCTTGAGCTCCGAGATTGTTACTCGATGGTATATGCTTCTGTTAAAGTCACCAGTGTGAGTTATTTCAAATTAATTTTTAATACATGGTGTTTGTTGCGGCAAACAAACTGCATCTCCCACTCCCGTAATGCAATAGAATCAGTCTCCCAACACAGTCAATCTACTTATATATTTGTATATATCTGAATATTGTGCAATGGACTTAAAATATACTGTTTCTATACTTATAATAAATACAGTAACTGTAGATCAATATTTTTTTTCCCATTGTTTTTAATTTTATTAAATCATTCGCAATGCTTCATGGGATTGTAGTTCATTCCCTCGTTGAAGACGTTAAAGGTGAAGTGTGTAATTTCTGCGCTACTAGTGGCACCTAATGGAATTTTAAAAAAAATAAATGTTTTCAAACAACCTTTGCCAACACCCCTCAGACTCATCACACCCTTTCACACTTTCTGATTCCCTATGAACAAATAGGCCATACTAAATAAAAGGTGATAAACGTTTAATGTTGTAATAAACAAGACCACTATAACATACAGTATACACACCAGACAAAGCATTGAAGAGGAATCGGGTCATCCGATAACATCGCAGGACTGAACGGCAGCTGGTGTGCGGGGGATCTAGCACAAGAGGTAGGATAGTTCTTGGTAACTAGTAAGCGTAACAATACATATTCTGAGTATCTTACAAATTTAGCTGATGCTCGACAGTAATGAGCTAACTTGTGGTGCAATACCAGAGTGTAGCTTACCTGTCCAGAAGCAACACAGCAAGAATCGAACCCCAAAAATTCCCTCAAAGTCCTCCAACTTGTAAATGTTCACTCTGGTTTTACTTTGTTCTCTGTCTCTTTGTCTTTTAGCAAGTCTTCAAATTTTGGCGAAGCTAAGTTTCGCTTCCACTGCACACGTCTGCCATGGACATTCATATAGTTTACTACTAGTAGCCATGCCCCAAACTCACTCTATAGGTTGAGCTAGAAAGGGATGGTTGGAGCTGAGTGGGCCGGGACCCACAAACCCACGGGCCAATGAACAATAAACTGGGATACTAGAACATATTTTGACATAATAAAAAGTTACACACTTTGGCTTTAAGTATATTGTCTTATACTTTATTCTTTTTGTCTGATTTTCAAATACTTATTTTCTTCAAATCAAAGTTTTTGATGTTGTGATTCAGCTTGGAGCTGGTACATGTCTTAGAAATCGTCTGTGAATAATTTTATGAAATCCCTATGAAAAAATTAATGGGAAAAAATGCTTCCAGAACCAAGAAAGCGAAAAGAGTGCCGAAAGCCTTGTGTCATTACAGTCAAAGAATGGTTCTACCCCTTTAAGATGTGAAGTATAACATGCAACACAACAAATTAAAGAGTTTATATGCTGTAGCTAAAAATAGATTATCAATATAGCATACCAGTATTATAAATGATTCCTCAGATTGGGCAGTGTCTTTTCTACCCATGTATACACCATTGAATTGAATGGTTACCAATTTTTGTATCTTGGTATTTACATGGTACACAAAGGTACCTCAAAGAAAATCATTGCATGACCACTGTACCATGTCCAAAAAAACAGGGTTGTACCATGGTACTTTTTTGTTGGTTCCATCTTTTCCTCTTTTCTACACTGCCTTGTGCTCTTGTTCTTAAATATGATCTTAGGTCCTTCATTTTCTTCTTTGCTCCATCAATTCCCTCCTCTTCCTCCCACTGTTTCATTCCATTCCTTTGTTTCTCTTTCTCCGTGCAGAGTAAAGAGCTGTGTAAATGTGAAGGCAGTATCTGTTTTGCTGTGTTGGTGTAATCTTTTCTCCCTCTTCTCCTCTCTGCTCTGTTCATCCTTGCCCTGCAGAACACAGCTGGGAAAGCTTGATAAACATGCCTCTGCATCGTAACACTCACCCGTTTGTAGTAACACCAGTCTGTGTGTGTGCGAAAGATTGAAACAGAGAGAGAGGCTGAGAGTGGAGGAATGGAGAGGAGAACACAGCTGTAATGGAAGGGAGGAGGGGGGTGGGTCTCCAAAGCTTCTCGCCATGATTGAAGCAAGTGGGTTTGGGGTATTTGTGTGTGCGTGCGTGCGTGAATACGTATGTTCGTGTTGTTTGTTTGGCCATGCATGTGGTTTTTCATGTGAGAGTGGATGTCTAGTGCAGTGGTGTACATTGATCAGTGTGAGCTCCACTGGCTTGCATTATTATGCCACACATATGCACACAAGTTATATATATAGCTATAAATACTATAGGGCATAGGTTTGGTTTGAAAGTTGGATGGGACAAATTAAATTGTATGCAAGTAGATTTACATTGAGAAAACAATAATATACAATACATGGTGTTATGTTGTAAAATGTATTGTCGAGCATTAAACTAAATCTAAACAAAGAGTGACTACATTAACAAGTTACATGTGCAAAATGACATCTAAATATAAACAAATTATGAGGAGCATGGAGCATTAACACCACTTTACATTTTCCACCACTTTCTGCTTTCCAACTCCCCTCACTCTCACATCATCTTTTGCCATATTTCTTATGTCATTGCATTTTAATCTGAAATGGGCCTTTTGAACAAAGTAGGCTTTATTTTTACAACTAATGATGATTTTGATCACAAAGACCTAATTTTGTTGATTTTGTTAACAACATGCTTTTCCTATCTACTCCGATGTTCTTCATCAATGTGCAAAATAAAACTTTTATTGGCTGAATGTATGCTATGCATTTTATATTATAGATAATATAAAATAGTTACAAAATACAAACATTCTTACACTGACGTAGCCCACTCATTATGAAGAGCTGCTTGCTGAACTCTCACACATGCCTATGGTGTCTTGCTCAAGAAGGCTCTTAATGCCTGCAAAAGCAGAAACCTTATTTGAAGCTCGAGACGTTTTTTGACTTAAGGCACGGTCATGTTTACCTTCACATGGAGAAATTCCAGGGGCAAAATACAGTCATCACAGTGGGAATCGGCGTAATTTCACGCAATGGACTTCCAGTGGCGAAGAATTTTCTTCGTGGAGCTCAAGTTTGGTGAACTTTGACAGGCGAATTCACTGACCAATAGGAAGTTGCTTGTTTTGGCAGTGACCTCCATATGTGTAGTACTTCATAAACAACTACACTGAATATTCACAATTGACAAGGATATCATTTTAGCGGCAAGTTTCTTTTTAACTTCACTCTCCCAGAGTATAATTAATTTAATTTAATTTAATTTAAAATGCAGCATTAAAAAGAGGCTGCTTGGTAGTTATTTTTTGCTGATTTCACAGTGACAGTGATATTCTGTGTGTCTTGTGCTGTTCACAGGGTGAGTGTGACTGCTTGAGGAGGCAGCTTTACAGCAAAATGGTTAGACTGATGTGAGCAGGATGAGATCCCTGATTATCAAGCTCCAAAAATGACAGAAAAAAAAAAAAAATATGCTGTGCTTTCTCCATTAAAAAAAAAAGAAAAAAAAAAGAATATTTTTCATCTTGTGGTGAACTATCGTTGTTTAAAAATAGTTTAAGAACTACCGTGAGAAAGATGAAATCTACAGCGAACATGAACTGGTATTATGCCAGTTTTCATTAAGACACCATGAAAGATGGTCAACAAAGGAAGTATTCCTTATTTATTTCAAGTGTCTGCAAATATTCTTCAGTTCATGTTATATTGATGTGACTGAAATTTTTATTTATACTTATTAATCTTGAAAAAGTGATACTACTGTTTACTGCTGTTCAATAAAGTTAGGCTATATATTTCAAATGATGTGGCTTCATTTCAGTCAAGCTATGTAGTGCCAAATTTGGACTCCCTAGTATCCTTATGTTTAGGGGTAGGTGTACATATGGGCTTTAGGGGTAGGGACCAATGAGGTTAGGGTCAGGGGTGGGCTTTAGGGATAAGGGCCAATCAGGCAGCGGAGAGTCAGAATCGGCTGGGCAGTCAGATTTCGGCACAACTCCGCCGTTGCTTCCTCTCGCTGATGGTCACAAATATGGCGGCTATGAGGAAAAAGTGACATCACTGAAACAGTTCAGTATATATACATTAAATTATACTTAAGTAAACTACAAAAAGTACACCCACCCCCACACACAGACACCCACCAAAAGCAGGCCACATTAGGATGAGTACCTTTAATTACTGAAGATTAACCAGGAACAGATTAGAGCATCATTATAGTGACTCACCTTCCCCCTCTGGGTCTTAACTCATACTCCCAGAATCCTACATTATTCATCTCTGTAGTACAGCCATGTGATCAGTCACACTTACTATTATAAAGCGAACTGGTATTTTGTGGGTAAAAGTTTCCAGAGCAGTTATGCAGAGCACATTTTAATACAATCTAAAATAAAATAGTACAAAGCTGTTGTGTATATGCAGGATGTGACATGCTTAGTGACAAAAGTGGAGATTTGTTGTTCTGTTTGACACTGAGCTCTCCTGCATCTGTATGCAAGTGTCTGTGTTCAATTGCATCTTCAAGATGCATTTATTGAACTTTTAAGCTCATCTTAGTGCTACCACCAGATGGCACTTATTACCTCATCTTCACTGCAAGTTATCACATCAACTATTGCATAACCATCATTATTATACACATTAATATACAGTCCACAGAGCCGGCAGACAGACCAAAAGGGTGAATACGGCACGTGAAGGCCACACTGGCTACAGTTAGTGATGTAGTAGTAGACATGTTTATATAGAGAGAAATGTTTAATTATGGTTGTGTTGGTACCTGTCTAACAAATATTACTTTCTTACTTACAGACATTGTTCCCTTAAAATGTTAAAATGTGAATGTGTGCATTTTATAGATTTTAGTAATTATTTTTATTTATTAATTAAAAAAATAAAATAAATTTAGACTAAACATTGGCCTACAGATTAGTGTATTATTGCATGTCTAAAAATATACTGTAGTATCTCCTAACTGAAACAGAGGAGGGCAGCAGAGAGGTTAATTTGAGGTGATAATCCTCTACTGGTCTGAAAGAAATAACAGCATCACAATAGCATACTTTTAATGTAAAACAGCAAATATGCGTAACAACTCATTCCCCATGCCATCATGATAAAAAATCTTTTGGGTTTCATATATTTAACATTGGCAGATATGTGTGTGAATGTCTCCAGTTTGTGGTCTGCTCATCAAGAACCAAGATTACAGACAGATTAAGGATAGTTCACCCCAAAAGCAAAATTCTGTGATCATCTACTCCAAGCCAGTATTTATTATTTTTTTTCTCCTGTAAAACAAAGAGATATTTAGCAGACTGTCCAAGCTTTTCTTTTCCATAACACAAAAGTGAATAGTAACTGGGGTGGTCGAGATTCAACAAGCGCAAAATAGTACTATAAATGAAATCCATATGACTTGGGCCTTATATTCTTCTATGTTTTCTATAATTTTTTTAAAGCCATACAATAGCTTTGTGTAAGAATCAGACAGAAATTCACTACAAGTTGTTATTCACCTAAAATTATAATTTTGGGGTGAACTATCCCTTTAAATTCAAACTGTTTGACTCTTCATGAGGTGACTTATAGGCAAGTTGACATTGAGAAATAAGACTATACACTTTGCCCTAACCATATATTGCCTATTGGTTGCAATATGACATCAGAATATGAGGACAGAGAATAAAACCACACCAGTTAATTTAGATTTTAACACATGAAGCACATTTTTTAGGTTACCTGATAAAACATTTTTACAGTGTACACTGAAAAACAGTGTACACTGTGCTTCATGTGGTAACATCTAAATTAACTGGTTTTATTCAAGTAAAAAAAATATTATTTACCATCATTAAATCAACCTGAATACATTAGGGTACACCTACAATATGGGGGGGACTCCTTAAAGGAATAGTTCACCCAAAAATGTGACTTTATTTCTTCTGCAGAACACAAACAAAGATTTGTAGAAGAATAACTCAGCTCTGTAGGTCTTTACAATGCAAGTGAATAGTGACCAAAGTTTGAAGCTACAAAAAGCTCATAAAGGCAGCATAAAAGGTTTAAAACATGTCTTCTGAAGCAATCAATCTAATTGGTTTTGAGTGAGAACAGACCAAAAATATAACTCCTTTTTCACTGTACAGTACATCCTGCCATTGCAGAGCCCCTCCGGGACTATATGAAGCAGTAAACTCATAAAATATGTTTAACAACTTTAAATTTATCAGAGCCATAGTGTTTTTGCTTTCTAGTGGAATTGTTAAGGTTGATAAAGGTGGCTTTTAAAGGTTTCAAATTTTACAATATACACTGTAAAAAAAAAAAAATTGTCAGGTAACCTAAAAAATGTAATCGAAATATATATTTGTATCAATCAATTAATGTAGCAGAGCACATTCAAAACAGATTAGTTCTCTCATGACCATCAATGTGCTATCAGTGCAAGGCTAGTGCTGCTGCAATCTCATTGGTTCTTCTGCTGTGGATTACTGATTCAAATAAATGAGAAATTGGATCCCTGAGTCTCACAGGCTAAGACCACTGGGTTTAAATAAATAGTTCCCACTGTAACTCAATACAGACCACAGGAGAAATTAATTTCAAGCACGATTTCAATGGGTTGTTCTTGTATCTGATACACTCAGCTGTGAAATTTCAGTGTTGTATGATCCAAGCTCTTCACCTGCACTAACAAAATGTACCATGTACAAAAAATACTACCACGGTATTCTTTAAAGTAACCTACTTTGGAGAACCCTATAAATCCCATGGCATGTAAACATACGGTAATCATTTAGTACCATGGTGGTATATTAATATAATTATTTACCATAGTGTTTAAATACTATGTTATTATCATGTTTTCATATTCATGTAAATGTCATGAGACCAGGCTGAGTTTTCCAGTAAAATGTCCAGCTGGGGGCTCCGAAAGCAAGTAAGATGGTGTCCTATTCAGACATTGTGTTTAATTTTAGATACCTTTTTTAAAACATACCCCCATACAGGGGCGTAGATTCCAGGGGGGAAGTGGGGAGGTAACAAGCAAGTACAACCCCCCTAGTATGATCAATGGAAACATGTAAATTCTTTACACTGTAATACCCCCCCCCCCCCCCCAATTGTTCAAGCCAAATCTACGCCCTTGCACCCATAACCCAAAACTTTTGCCTGAACCTAACCAATAGTGTTTTAAAATATAAATGAGATGTTTAAAAAAGACATCTTTACCAAATCATTGCTTAAACCTAACCGTTAGTGTTTTAAAATATATATTAGACGTTAAAAAGACATCCTTACCTTATCAGTGCCTAAAAGCTAAATTTCTGAAGCAACCACGTCATATCATGCCACTTCCATGACTCTGTCGTAACACATGTTAGTTGAAGTTCATGGCTGGACATAAACTGCGGTCCTCTGACTGTAAGACCAACACCCTATCAGGTGAGCTACCGCGCAAGTTAATAATGTCAGAATAAGTGTATATACTGTACTGTGCAAAAGTTTTAGGCACTTGTGAAAAATGTTGCATTGTGGGGATGTCTTCAAAAATACTGACATAAATAGTTTTCATTTATCACTTAATGTCATACAAAGTCCAGTAAATATAAAAAAAACTAAATCAATATTCGGTGTGGCCACCTTTGCCTTTAAAACAGCACCAATTCTCCTCCTGGACACTTCTTCGTTGTTGGCAGATAGGATGTTTCAAGCTTCTTGGAGAATTCTCCACAGTTCTTCTATCTATTTAGGCTGTCTCAATTGTTTCTGTCTCTTTATGTAATCTCAGACTGACACAATGTTCAGCTGGGGGCTTTGTGGGGGCCATGTCATCTGTTGCAGGGCTCCCTGTTCTTCTATTCTAATCTTTTCTATTTGCAAAAGTAATGTTTGGGAGTCTAACATTTATATTTCCTATTGACACACTAAAGCTGAAGATATAAATAACCATCTTAAGACAAATGCTTCCGTGAAACATCTTATGTGCCTAAGACTTTTGCACAGTACTGTATGTAGGTGGGTCTGTAATACAAGCATTAAAATGTACTGTTTTTCTAAAGATGCGTTTGTGTAAAAGTGTGTCAATATCTTAAAATAGCAGGGTCTGAGTAATAGAGAGAAAAATACCTTTTTTAAAAAGTCATAATCAGCCATTAAAGACATGATTTGAGTTAAAGTGAATAAAACACACAGTTGTTATAGCACCTCTTGTGTTCATTTCACCTGGAAACTGCAGGGAATTGTACCTGAAGACACATATAACAAGTTTTGCAAAAATAAATATAGAGTCACGTTTTCACTACGAGACCAGGTTGGTTGAACTGCAGCTAGATGTGTTATACAGCACATACATTTTGAATTGCTAAAATATTGTCATGTTCAAGTAAATTTCATGAGATCAGGCTATTATTATCTAATAATCACTATTTTGAACCATCACAGTACTTTTTTTTTTTTTGTAAGGGAGATAGAAAGATGAAGATTAAGTCATTCAGTGCAATCTGTTAATGATATGCAGCAGAGTAGGGAGTTCTTATGTTCCTGAAGGCTAATTAAAGGACTCTGCTATAAGTTCTGTCATATAATATTTGTATCTCACATAATAAGAGCCAGCAGGGGCAGTTTTGTCCAAAGTGACTTACTGTACACTAAACTAACAGCATTTTCGTATCCATACCAGCATGCAGCATCTTTCCCACTGAGAGGATTTTCAGTAAGCTATAGCTAATATATACCAGTCCTCATTTCAATGGCATGGATCATCCTCTGCTCACAATGCACTTGTGTACTGTCTATTCTGTTGCTTTCTGGGAATGTGTGTGTGAGTGACAATATGTGGATGTGTGTGTGTGTGTGTGTCAAGCAACTGTCTGAAGTTGTTCTGCAGCACGTGTTCTTGTACATCTTGAGTTTTAGTGAAGCTGAGTGATCGACACATCAATGAGCAATTGTGGGAGCAGTTCACCAGCAGCAGTGTGGTGTAGGTGGCTTTATAGATGCACATATGATCATGAGTTCATCACTGTGATGTATTTGTTACCTCTATACTTTGCTCAACCTTAAAAAAGAAGCGCTGCTGCATTGATCTGAGATCAGTTATCCCAATATAAATCATAATCACTACCAGTACAGTAAACAGTTGAAATCTAATCTTAGATCAGCTACAACTTCTGATAAATAGTGCTGAGTGCACAAAGTGTGACAGAACATACCAATTTTCAGGGTTCAGTACATGTTAAGCTCAATCAACAGCCCTCCTTCTCTTTAAAAAAAGAAGCAAAAATTGAGGCTACAGCAAGGCACTTACAATGGAAGTTAATGAGGCCAATTTTTGGAGGGTTAAAAGGCTGAAATGTGAAGCTTAAATTTTTTTAAGCACTTACATTAATTCTTCTGTTAAAAATTGTGTATTAATTGAGCTGTGAAGTTGTTAAAATCATTTTTACCAGGATTACAGGGTTTACGGCATAACATCATCATGAGAACAAAGTTATAAAATTGGATTTTACTTTACACAGAAAAGGTTAGTAAGCATTTTTATTACACTAAAATCATGTTAACACGAATATTAGGTCTTGTGACTAAACTTTATTTTAATGTTTAGGGATTGGCCCCATTCACTTCCATACTGTAAGTGCCTCACTGTAACCCAGACTTTTTCTTTCTTTTTTTTTTAAATAAAAGGAGGGACGAGTCAACATTCATTTTTGTAGCAATAAACATTATGCCACTAATGCTGTTGATTGAGCTTAACTTGTACTTGTATCTCAAGTGGGTGTACATGACTACATGACAATTTCTTCAAAAGGACTATTCATTTATTTAGGGGTAAATATTTTTAATGAGAAAAAAACAAATACTGAGTGCACCTTAAGAGGTTGGGTTTTCCCCACATCCTTTTGAATTGCTTAAAGGGATAATTCTCTCATCATTTACTCACCCTTATGCCATCTCAGATGTGTGACTTTCTTACATCTGCTGAACATAAATGGAGATTTTTAGATGAGTTTCTCAGCTCTTTTGGTCCAAACAATACAAGTGAATGGGTGCCAAAATTTTGAAGCTCCAAAAATCACGTAAATCAGCATAAAAGTAATCCATAATACTTCAGTGGTTAATTCAATATCTTCAAAAGTTATATGATAGGTGTTGGAAAGAAACAGATAACTTTCACACTCTTTTTATTGTGTTTTTGGTGATTCGTATTATTCAAGCATTCCACCCCCTACTGGGCAGTGAGAAAAATTTCAAGCAAAAAAAATGTTTTCTCACCCACACCTATCATATCACTTCAGAAAATATGGATTAAAACACTGGAGTCATATGGATTACTTTTATGATGCCTTTGTGGGCTTTTTGGAGTGTAAAAATGTTGGCACCCATTCACTTGCACTGTATGCACCTACTGAGCTAAATCTTCTAAAAATCATAAATTGTGTTCTGCAGAAGAAACTAAGTCATACACATCTGGGATGGCAAGAGTAAATAATGAGAGAATTTTCATTTTTGGGTGAACTATCCCTTTAAATTTGCATTTAATAGAGAATGTAAGTTTCTCAAAGGATTTGAGGACCTACATAGCGAGCCACCAGCATTTAAATGTACCCCCAGTTTTCACCAAAAATTTCTTCGATTTCTGTGGAACCTCTTCATCTTAAATTTGAAGTGAGGTATTCCCCAAACCCCAGGTGCACTTACACCCTCCACTGAAGATAGAAGCATGACACAGTTTCTGTCCGACACAGTTTTAAGTCGTCTCATTACTATTTTGGTTAGAGACTGCAGTGACTGGAAATATTCTGGCTGGTAAACCAGGGGAAACCTCTTCTCATAACCAGTTCAACAGGTGCTATGCACATATGGGTCGCTGTGAGAGAACCCAACTTTCTACTGTCTATCAAGCACCCACGCACTGCTCACCTGTTGTCCCAAGGGTTTCTCACACCTGTCCATTAGATTCAGCTAAAGTTGAATGTGATTCTTCTGCTGTCAGACACACTTTCATTTAATTGCGTCAGCACAGACTCCCTGTTTTGGCTACTTTTGGTGAATGGATAAATCTGTAGTCTAAAGAAGAATTCAGCTTTTGGACTGGGTCAGGCATGGCTCATCTATATGGGCAGGTAGGGCAGAAACCCACCTAAATATTGATCCACTTGAAAACATACACTCAGAGACCACTTTATTAGGTACACCTGTACACCTATTATTCATGTGATTATCTAATCAGCCAATTGTGTGTCAGCAGTGCAATACATAACATCATGCAGATACAGGTCAGGAGCTTAAGTTAATGTTCACATCAACCATCAGAATGGGGAAAAATGTGATCTCAGTGATTTCAACAGTGGCATGATTGTTGGTGCCAGACGGGCTGGTTTGAGTATTTCTGTAACTGCTGATCTCCTGGGATTTTCACGCACAACAGTCTCTTGTGTTTACTCAGAATGGTGGCAAAAACAAAAAACTTCCAGTAAGTGGCAGTTTTGTGGATGGAAATGCCTTGTTGATGAGAGAGGTCAACGAAGAATGGCCAGACTGGTTCGAGCTGACAGAAAGGCTATGGTAACTCAGATAAACACTCTGTACAGTTGAATAGCATCTCAAAATGCACAATATGTCGAACCTTGAGGCGAATGGGCTACAACAGTAGAAGACCATGTCTGGTTCCACTTCTGTCAGCCAAGAACAGAATGCTGAGGCTGCAGTGGACCTATCATCTGTGCTTATATGTCAGCTCGAACCAGTCTGGCCGTTCTCCATTGACCTCTCTTATCAACAAGGCGTTTCTGTCCACAGAACTGCCACTCACTGGATGTTTTTTGTTTTTGCCACCATTCTGAGTAAACTCTAGAGACTGTTGTGCGTGAAAATCCCTGGAGATCAGCAGTTACAAAAATACTCAAACCAGTCCGTCTGGCACCAAAAATCATTTGTGGTTTTGTGTTTTGCAGTCCCCTTCTGCATATCGCGAGCCCGCTTCATCATATTGCAGTCCACTTTGGCGTACCGCGGCCCCCGCTTTTTCACGGCCAGCCCCGATGGCCTGTCTGCCTCTGCCTTCGGGCCTCCATCTCTCACCAGGCCCTGTGCGGCTGCACACCCTGCACTGCTGGTAGTTACACCACTGCTCACCAAGTCACAGTGAGGTATTAAAAACGGAAGTAGTATATCATTTTTACTCCTAACACCTGCAGAACAAATGATAAGGGTAAAATGTGGGGAAGTCTGTCAAACCTTGTGCTATTCCTGGCTGTGTGTAGCACCTGTTGTTCTGCATAATCTTCTGAAGTATCCTGTCTCTAGAAACAAGAAGCTTAAGTTTGAAAAACTATTTATAACTGTTTTAGACAGAGACTGTTTAGCCCGAGATGGACCATTTGTATTAAAATGAATGGGAGAAATTAATTGGAACACTCAGTATGACAGGTGTAGAAAAGGAAATCCAGGTACGGGTTAAAGAGCCAATCAACTTTAAGATACAGGCATTGCCTGTCACTTAACTCGAGAGCGTGCATGCGTATTAGCTGGACCAGCCTGAAAAATAGCATTTTATTAGCATGATCTTAGCTAAAGAAGCACAATTTATGCTACCAATGTTGTCAGATTTTAATATGCATTTGGAATATGTTATTTGATAGTACTTCTTGACCAACCATTTTAGAGAATTTGGTCTTACCCCATTTAAGTAGATAGGAGATGTTCTTTTATGGCACTTGTATCCATAGAAAATAGTCAAAATAGCATTCCCAAGATGGCCGCAGAGTAGGCTGATTTGCCTGGAAATTGTTTATGTTATGTTTATCAATTTTTTAGCTCCACAAAAACTTTACTAACATTAGCCTGTAGGCTGACCTCATGAAAAAAAAAAAATTCATTTGAAAACTTGAATCTATTACATACTACATCTGTCACCAAATTCCTATACGAAAGCCATGGATCCACAGAAAACTTTAAGGCAGAAAGCCAAGTAGGTAGTTGATGTATTTGCAGTAAAATAGTGCCCTGGCCAGGAGGAGCTTTGTAGTGTTTGCAGGTCAACTTAAAGCTCCCATAGTAACAGATAATTTTGCAGGGATAAAACATCTTTTGAATGTGTGGAATTCAGCAACAATTCTGGTATGTTGAGGTTTTATAATGCTCATCATTAGACCCTAATTCTTATTCCCACAGAGAATAAGACATAGGCCTCATTGTTAAGTGTTGTTAAGCTTAACAATGTTGTTACTTTAGCATGATATTTGAACAGGCATTTGTTTAGCTTTGTCAAAGTGTCATTGTTTTACCATAATGACAGGCCAGTGCTGTCTTACATTATATTATTGCAAGTAGTAATTAATCATGTTGTTTATTAGCAGGGCTGGCATTTTCCATACTTCTGAAATAGGACTTACCATGACATTAACAGTTCACACTGACACTTTCTCCAACATGTTTCCTAACAGTTCCATAACACAGACAACACTTAACAACAAGGCGGAAACATTTGCCTTAAATTTGAACTGCCACATCCCAATGCTATTCAGATCAGTCCTCTCTGATATGACATGTTTTTAACCCTATAAAGCCTGACATATGAAATAATAATGAGACAATTCAAATGTTTTGAATGGAGCTGTTATATATATATATATATATATATATATATATATATATATATATATATATATATATATATATATATATATACACTATATTGCCAAAAGTATTCGCTCATCTGCCTTTAGATGCATATGAACTTAAGTGACATCCCATTCTTAATCCATAGGGTTTAATATGACGTCGGCCCACCCTTTGCAGCTATAACAGCTTCAACTCTTCTGGGAAGGCTTTCCACAAGGTTTAGGAATGTGTTTATGGGAATTTTTGACCATTCTTCCAGAAGCGCATTTGTGAGGTCAGACACTGATATTGGATGAGAAGGCCTGGCTCGCAGTCTTCGCTCTAATTCATCCCAAAGGTGCTCTATCAGATTGAGGTCAGGACTTCCACACCAAACTCGCTCATCCATGTCTTTATGGACCTTGCTTTGTGCACTGGTGCACAGTCATGTTGGAACAGGAAGGGGCCATCCCCAAACTGTTCCCACAAAGTTGGGAGCATGGAATTGTCCAAAATCTCTTGGTATGCTGAAGCATTCAGAGTTCCTTTCACTGGAACTAAGGGGCCAAGCCCAGCTCCTGAAAAACAACCCCACACCATAATCCCCCCTCCACCAAACTTCACAGTTGGCACAATGCAGTCAGACAAGTACCGCTCTCCTGGCAACTGCCAAACCAAGACTCGTTCATCAGATTGCCAGATGGAGAAGCGTGATTCGTCACTCCAGAGAACGCGTCTCCACTGCTCTAGAGTCCAGTGGCGGCGTGCTTTACACCACTGCATCCGATGCTTTGCATTGCACTTGGTGATGTATGGCTTGGATGCAGCTGCTCGGCCATGGAAACCCATTCCATGAAGCTCTCTACGCACTGTTCTTGAGCTAATCTGAAGGCCACATGAACTTTGGAGGTCTGTAGCGATTGACTCTGCAGAAAGTTGGCGACCTCTGCGCACTATGCGCCTCAGCATCCGCTGACCCCGCTCTGTCATTTTACGTGGCCTACCACTTCGTGGCTGAGTTGCTGTCATTCCCAATCGCTTCCACTTTGTTATAATACCACTGACAGTTGACTGTGGAATATTTAGTAGCGAGGAAATTTCACGACTGGACTTGTTGCACAGGTGGCATCCTATCACAGTACCACGCTGGAATTCACTGAGCTCCTGAGAGCGGCCCATTCTTTCACAAATGTTTGTAGAAGCAGTCTGCATGCCTAGGTGCTTCATTTTATACACCTGTGGCCATGGAAGTGATTGGAACACCTGAATTCAGTTATTTGGATGGGTGAGCGAATACTTTTGGCAATATAGTGTATATACTGTGTATATATATACACAGTTGTGCTCAAAAGTTTGCATACCCTGGCGGAAATTTTGGAATCGATTTTGAAAATATGACTGATCATGAAAAAAAAAAAAAAACTGTCTTTTATTTAAGGTTAGTGATCATATGAAGCCATTTATTATCACATAGTTGTTTGGCTCCTTTTTAAATCATAATGATAACAGAAATCACCCAAATGGCCCTGAGCAAAAGTTTACATACCCTTGAATATTTGGCCTTGTTACAGACACACAAGGTGACACACACAGGTTTAAATGGCAATTAAAGGTTAATTTCCCACACCTTTGGCTTTTTAAATGCAATTGGTGTCTGTGTATAAATAGTCAATGAGTTTGTTAGCTCTCACGTGGATGCACTGAGCAGGCTAGATACTGAGCCATGGGGAGCAGAAAAGAACTGTCAAAAGACCTACGTAACAAGGTAATGGAACTTTATAAAGATGGAAAAGGATATAAAAAGATATCCAAAGCCTTGAAAATGCCAGTCAGTACTGTTCAATCACTTATTAAGAAGCGGAAAATTTGGGGATCTCTTGATACCAAGCCAAGGTCAGGTAGACCAAGAAAGATTTCAGCCACAACTGCCCGAAGAATTGTTCGGGATACAAAGAAAAACCCACAGGTAACCTCAGGAGAAATACAGGCTGCTCTGGAAAAAGACAGTGTGGTTGTTTCAAGGAGCACAATACGACGATACTTGAACAAAAATGAGCTGCATGGTCGAGTTGCCAGAAAGAAGCCTTTACTGCGCTAAAGCCACAAAAAAGCCCAGTTACAATATGCACAACAACACCTTGGCACGCCTCACAGCTTCTGGCACACTGTAATTTGGAGTGGTGAGACCAAAATAGAGCTTTATGGTCACAACCATAAGCACTATGTTTGGAGAGGGGTCAACAAGGCCTATAGTGAAAAGAATACAATCCCCACTGTGAAGCATGGTGGTGGCTCACTGATGTTTTGGGGGTGTGTGAGCTCTAAAGGCACGGGGAATCTTGTGAAAATTGATGGCAAGATGAATGCAGCATGTTATTAGAAAATACTGGCAGACAATTTGCATTCTTCTGCACGAAAGCTACGCATGGGACGCTCTTGGACTTTCCAGCACGACAATGACCCTAAGCACAAGGCCAAGTTGACCCTCCAGTGGTTACAGCAGAAAAAGGTGAAGGTTCTGGAGTGGCCATCACAGTCTCCTGACCTTAATATCATCGAGCCACTCTGGGGAGATCTCAAACGTGCGGTTCATGCAAGACGACCAAAGACTTTGCATGACCTGGAGGCATTTTGCCAAGACGAATGGGCAGCTATACCGCCTGCAAGAATTTGGGGCCTCATAGACAACTATTACAAAAGACTGCACACTGTCATTGATGCTAAAGGGGGCAATACACAGTATTAAGAACTAAGGGTATGCAGACTTTTGAACAGGGGTCATTTCATTTTTTTCTTTGTTGCCATGTTTTGTTTTATGATTGTGCCATTCTGTTATAACCTACAGTTGAATATGAATCCCATAAGAAATAAAAGAAATGTGTTTTGCCTGCTCACTCATGTTTTCTTTAAAAATGGTACATATATTACCAATTCTCCAAGGGTATGCAAAATTGAGCACAACTGTATATATATATATATGTGTGTGTGTGTGTGTGTGTGTGTGTGTGTGTACAAATTTGTATTTGATACATCAGGTTTTACGTGTCATTATCTTCTGAGACCCGGCAATTAATTTTTGTACAGGAATATTGTGATTTAAGTTTCTCTTAGCCAATACATCCAACAATAGTAAATCTTGTGGTATCTTATGAGGACACCCTGGGCTTTTCAGGGATACCAAAAAGAGTTGGAGTTTAGCCATGACGTCCTCTCAGTATGAAGGTGACCATTTTGGAAATTATATAACAAGGTCCTCTACTTCCAGAAGAGCATGGAGACTTTATTGGCCAGACTGGGCATCACCCTGTTCATTTCTTTGGATAAGTAAGTTCCTGTCTCCTATATTACAGGTGATACTTCAGTTTACAGACTTAAAGAAAAGGTTCTGTCTTTTTTAATGCATACCATAGAAAAATGCACAAATTCACTATTTTCTATCGGAGGGATCCGAAGGCTTTAAAATAATGTCTGTCTGTTTGCTTTCAATCCTAGTCGAAGTTTTATTCTTCTCCTTAAAACTGCAGCAATCTTTGACATTGTGTGCTATTGATGACTGATCAGAAACAATCATATATGGTATGGATTAGAAAAACACCAATAATAAAACAGATTCCATTACTAAATTCTTATCGGATGAACCATTGTAAAATACAAGCCACCTTTGACCACACATCAGTTGAATTATATGCAGCAACCATAAACTGCCTACAGTTAGGCTAATGAACTATATTTGGTGGAGGAAATGTTTATTCTGATCATTATTAATAATAAATGTAACTGTTTTTTGAACATTGGTGTCTTTTATCATATTGCTGTTGCCACTATTTTATAAAAGCAATAAGCCAATATTACAGTTATTGCTTTAATCAATCTTTTAACATTTCTTCTGGCATATTGCTTGTGTAGGATCAGGATGCACATGTAGATGCATGACTAACGCCTGCTATATTAACTGTAGTATTCAGTATCATACATTATATTGTATTATGTGTGACTTAATTGTAGTTCCTGTAGGGAGTCCCTCTATGTGCTTGCATGTGTGTCAGTTTCAGCTCCTGTGCTCAGAGCAAAGGAGGGCGTACAGGGCAATTCTTAGAGAAGCACACAGAAGTGCCAGCCCTCTCCTGTCTCACTCTCCTGAGCTCACATTCACTCTTCTCTATCCACAATACAAGACGGGAAGCTAGACCAGAGAAGATACAGCAGAGGCTGCTTTTGTTCTGATTCTTTGGAGTATCTAAATGACTCGAAGAACAGAGAATTACTTGTGTTCTGAAGCTGGATATCTTTTTTGCTTTTAAATGTGTATGGTCATATTTGCTCCGGTAAGTCTTAGCTTTAGTTTCTCTATCTGTAGCAGGTAGCAGGTGGTTCATAGTTGTGGACAGTTTGACTACTATTGACTACTATATCACAGATGTTTCTGCAATAAGGTGTGAGATTCTGTGATTTTTCTATAGCAGTTTCAAACCTAAAATTATTCTCTTATCATTACATTTTTTTTAATCCAGATTCTTTTCTCATCAATTATTCAACCACTTTAGAGCAGCAAATGCATGCTTTCCAGAGAGCCTAAACTCACTAAGCAATGTGGAGCACTGCAACCAGATCACCATACCAGACAGCTAAAACAGAAGCATCCTGTATATGATACTCCCACCTCAAAATCCTATTCGCCAGAGTGCCAGACACCATTTAGCTGCTAACATTGCTCTTTTGTTCTATTGAATCATTCGTAATTCTGAATGAGTGAGATGCCTATTTCTGTTAGCTTATGAATAAGTCATTATTATAGTGATTAATGAATATGCTGTGCAAAAAAGGGGAATTGGCATCCAGTGTATCTCATAAAGTATCTGAGGGTAGATATTCAGGGATCAGATTCCCTTCACCCAAACTGATTTGTGCCATTGTGAGCTATTTGATGTTTCAGAAACTAGATTTAAAAACGAAAGATTCCAGTAGTTGTGATTGTTGAGTGATATGCTGGTGAATATCAGTCTTTAGGTTACCATGGAGACATTCTGACTATTAGGCATTTCAGGTATCATGTTTGGAATGCTGTAACTGTAATCTGTATTCCCAATAGAGTGAGTTTCAGAGTAATAGTCGAGCTGCTAGGCTGTGAAATTATTAAAAAATATATTATTTTAGAACACTTCATGTGAATAAATTGGGTGGATTTAGTAGTCCAAAAGACTGAGGAACTGGGCTCAGGTTTTGCTTTTGTTGCTAGACTTTAATGTGAAAGTGTAAAAAGTGTCATTTTTATGTTAAAATACGTTCTCTTATTCCAGTTTAATCTGTGGATACAACTATACTGTATGTAAGTCATTTGTAGGTTTAAACAGTGGCGCTTTAAACATCGCTCCCTTTGTTTAAAAGGCCTGACATGGCAACATTGACCAACCTGGTCTTATAGAATCACATAACACTACCTACATTTTTCCAATATTATTTTGACATGGCTCGTTGTACGTATCATGGCAGTTTCCTGGGGAAATTAGTGCGACTAATTGAGGTGCTACTACAACTCTTATTCTCTTTCACACAAATCATAAGTAAAGCGCAAGATTATAAGTTCATAAAAACATCTTGGTTACTGTTGTAACCTCCATTCCCTGATGGAGGGAACGAGATGTTGTGTCGATGTAGTGACACTAGGGGTCCCCATATCAAAATGCCACAACCAGCTGAACTGTGTTACATGGATCGGCGGTGCAGATGCAGGCAGGCTAACGCGTGCCTAGTAACAAGTGCACACAGCCCCATCGTAACCTTTCCAACGCCCCACATAAGTCGCATAGTCCCTCGTACCCCAAGGGGGGGGACAAGACATACTTACAGTGGGAATAGGTTGCATCAGCTGTTTTGACCTTTTCTCTTTTTTCCTCTTTGAAAATGAAAATTCACTTAGCTGAGACCAAGATATATTCACGCTGGGGAAGGTGTTCTTTTCCCCCACGGAGAAAGGACACTGCGGAGACCACATCCTGCCCGAAGGGAGGTTAACATATGGAGAGCACATCACATGGACTTACCGACCGGGAGGTACCACACATGGAAAGGAGTCCCTGCGGTAGGTCCTACCTGGAAGGGAGGAGCTCTACATGCGCAGAGACTGGTGGCAGTGCAGAGCTCTGCCCAGGGGAAGACACGAGTTTACCGTCAGGGAAATTGTACCATGGAAAACACCTCATGTGGGATTACCGACAGGGAACCACCACATATGGAGCACCTATCCCAAGTACAGGGGCTGACCTGACAGGGCATACTTCACGAGTACTGGGCCAGAATCGAATTCCTCTGCCGAAGTCGCCTGCCGCAGGATGCTGGGTGAGGAAAGACATCCAGGGTTCACCAGTCCCGGGAACTCACATGGATAAAAAAGCGCACGTTATCCCCTCAGGGAGGGGAAAGGCACTGAGTGCAAGCGGTACACCCAGCCAGCTGCCCGCATATTTACCTGTTCGTACCTTCTAACACATGGGACGAAACTGGCTCAACCCATCTCGGGACTCGAGTCTGAAGCCAGTGCTGAAGCAGTCTCATGTGCATCAACCCGAGCAGCGTAACCGCCGATGAAGATGCCATGTGCCCCAGGAGCCTCTGAAATTGTTTCAGTGGGACTGCTATACTTCCCCTGAATGACTTCAGGCAATTCAGCACCGACTGAGCACACTCGCTCGTAAGGCATGCTGTCATATTGAATGAGTCCAACTCCATCCCGAGAAAAGAGATGCTCTGCACCGGGGAGAGCTTGCTCTTTTCCCAGTTACCCAAAGCCCCAGTCGGCTGAGGTGTCTGAGCATCAGGTCCCTGTGCGCACACAATAAATCTCGAGAGTGAGCTAGAATCAGCCAGTCATCGAAATAATTGAGAATGTGGACGCCCACTTCCCTTAGCGGGGCAAGGGCTGCCTCTGCGACTTTCGTAAAGACGCGAGGTGACAGGGACAGACCGAAGGGGAGGGCCTTGTACTGGTATGCCTGACCCTTGAAGGCAAACCAAAGGAATGGTCTGTGTCGAGGCAAAATTGAGACATGAAAGTACGCGTCCTTCAGGTCTACTGCCGTGAACCAGTCTTGATGCCGGATGCATGACAGAATGCGCTTCTGCGTCAGCATTTTGAATGGGAGCTTGTGCAGGGCCCGATTCAAAGCTCGAAGAAGAAGAACCGTCTGCTTCTTGACTGTCAATAACTGCTGGGCAAAGTCCTCGACAGTGTCGCCGAACAGGCCACCTTGAGAGATGAAGGCGTCAAGAAAGCGAACCTTGTCGGCATCAAGAAAGCGAACCTTGTTGGCGTCCCTCATCTCTGCAAGGTTGAGCCACAGGTTGCACTCCTGGATCACCATAATGGACATTGCCTGCCCGAGAGCCCGCGCCGTGACCTTCGTCGCCCGCAGGGCGAGGTCGGTTGCCGAGCGCAGCTCCTGCATCAATCCCGGGTCAGGACTACCCTCGTGCAGCTCTTTCAGAGCCTTGGCCTGGTGGACCTGCAGGAGGGCCATGGCAAGCAAGGCAGAGGCGGCCTGTCCAGCAACAATGTAAGCCTTGGCCGTCAAGGATGACGTGAACTTAAATGCCATGGACGGGAGCCTAGAACGATTCCGCCAGGTGGCGGCATTTTGAGGGAACAGGTGCATCGCAATCGCCTGCTCCACCCGAGGAACCTTCCTGTACCCCCTGGCCGCCCCACTATTGAGGGTAGTGAGAGTGGAGGAACTCACAGAGTGGGACCGGGCAGTAAAAGGTGCCCGCCACGAATTCGTGAGCTCCTCATGCACCTCCGGGAAGAAAGAAACTGGGACAGAGCGCGGCTGTGTGCGGTGCTCTGAGCCCAGGAACCAATCATCCAGCTGTGAATGCTCAGGGCAGGGTGGAGGGTTCCACTCCAGCCCAATGCTCGCGGCAGCCCAAGCAAGCATGGCCGTCAGCTCCGAGTCGGCCTCTGACTGGGTGATTGCACCAGATGGTGGGAGCCCGGCCGAGTCCTCAGCATCAGACTGCAAAAGTCCACTCTCCGATGCTGTGATTGATATCTCGAACTGACGTGGATACGAGCGTGCTGGGTAATGGGAGGTCCGTGGGGATTCACCCGGCAGAAATGCTCCCACTGAAGCCCCCAAATCACCCCCAGCACTAGCTGCCACAGCCTTGTGCATGTAAGCAGAAGGATCAGGGCAGGGAGCAGCTGGAGTGGCTTTCCGTCTATGAAAGAAAGAAAGCCGCGATCGCAACGTCGCCATGGTTATGTTTTCGCAGTGAGAACATGAACCATCCACAAACGCTGTCTCAGCATGACTACGACCCAAACACGTGAGACAGCGATCATGGACATCAGAGGAAGAGAGATACCGACCGCACCCAGGAACTGCACATCGACGGAAAGGCATCTTTAAAAAGAGCTCTCCGTCAGTGCTTACTCTTTTAGAGAAAAAATACTCTTTTAGTGTGGTTGCTGAAGTGCCCAGGGGCGTTCTCTGCACTTATCTTTACGAGGAGGGAGAACCCGCTGTAAATGTGCCGTATATCCAACAGCTTCAAACACTCTTAGAGGTGAATGGAACGCCAGTGGATTTAGTCTACCCTGATCGGCTCCGAAGAACAAATCTGAATGAGTGGATGCAAGCCGTCTCCTTTTATACCCGTATGTCCGGAAGAGTGGCATGCAAATTCCACTCGCCAATTCTCATTGGCCTTTTCTCAAATATCAGATGTGATTGGGGCTCCCAAGTCCGACCCCTAGTGTCACTACATCGACACAACTTCGAGTGAGTGACCGATAGGGAACTTATGTTTCTCTGTGTTCCTCACATAATGCTATCTTATGACATCAAAACACTTACTCTAGCATATAACTTGTAAAGCGATATATTTTAATGTCTGCATTACATAACTAACTAGCTCAACTGATAGAGCATTGCACTTACAATCCAAAGGACCAGTGTGTGAGCCCTGAAGAGCACTCAAGTCAACACTTGAACCAAAAGTGTCATAGAAGCACAACAACATGATGTGGTGGCTTTAACATAGCATTTTCATCTCACATTTGCTTTTATGGGAGGATGGTAGGTTTTGTTCATTTAAACTTGATGGAGCATTAACCTTAAAAACCTCATCTGTTTGGGAGAACATTTAACTTGCTTTTGGCACAACACAGTGGACATTTAACCTCGGAACTGCTGGAGCAAATGTAATGAACCACTTGATGTTTTTGCAAAACTGTTGTCACATAATTTTCTGATCTAATTTTCTTATATAGTTTGAGGTGGGACTAACAATCAAAGGCGAACAGACAAGAATGTTTAAGAAACCTGTTTTAAAAAAGTAATTATTTTTGCAATCCCATTTGATTCTGCTAATGGCACAGAAATTAACACTTCATCTAAAAGATTTTACAAATACTGGGCCTCATTCATGACACACACAAAAAAAAAATTTAAAAAATTCTGTGTAAACTGTTCATAAAAATGTTCTTAAATAAATTGTCCCACTGAATTGAAAAGCTCGTGTTTCACGAATAAGGCCTTATGTTTGTATTCCCATTCTTATTTATGAATGTTTTATTTTTTTATTTTATTTTTGGCCACAAAGTTCTTTGTATATGACTGCAATAATAGTACTCTCCAAAAAAAAAACTAAAAAAACAACAACAACAAAACTCAGAACTATATAAAATTACATTTTATGAACTAACGATGAGCAATATATTCTTGCAGCATTGATTAATCTTGGTTAATGTTAATTTATAAAAAAAAAAAACACTATTGTTCATTGTTAGTTCATGATGCAATAACAACATATACAACTTGTAATTTTGAAAATATATTAGTAAATCTTGAATTAAACATTAACCTAGTTTAATAAGTGCTGAAAAGTATTGTTCATTGTTAGTTCATGTTAAATGAAATGAATAAAACATTATTGAAAAATGTTTCAATCTTTCAGTTGTGCATTTTTGCTTGTTAGGGATGCTCCGATCAGGATTTTTATAGGATTTTCATAACTGGCTATATATGAGCTTTCTACACACTGTCACTATTAATTTAATTTTCTTTATCCGAGTAATGTCATTTTGCCTCGTTTTTGCTGAAAAAATAAAATAAAATAAGTTTTAAAGGCTTATAAAAAAAAAAAAAAAAACTAAGTATAGGCTAACAAAATATTCTCTATATTAAGATAGTCCTATAAAAATAAATAAAGCTTGCTTAGTGCCAAACTGAAGACAAACTGATAACTCAAAGGTGGAATTAAACTTAATGTGACATTTTTGGTTATTGAT
This sequence comes from Myxocyprinus asiaticus, assembly GCF_019703515.2. Lineage (NCBI taxonomy): Eukaryota > Metazoa > Chordata > Actinopteri > Cypriniformes > Catostomidae > Myxocyprinus > Myxocyprinus asiaticus. The sequence continues at coordinate 12,154,681 of NC_059380.1, forward strand.
TCATTGTCATCATTTCAAATAATTATTATTATTCCTTATTTTATTTCTATTTTATTTTTGCATTATATTTAATACATTATATTATGATATACAACAGTTCTGGTCCTCGAACCCGACTGGACGAGAGACGTTCCATGAGTACTGATGGTCTCAAGCCATGTTCGTGCCATTCTAAACTAAAGCGTAAGAGCAGTGAAGATGTGTTAAGAGCCATCTGTCTCTTTACATTTAATATTGTGACATTAGATATTGTAGCCAGCAGGTGGAGGCAAAAGACCATTTTTGTGTGTAGTATGAGCCAGTTGGTGACACGAATTGAGTCAGTATAACTCAGTGTTTACATTCAACAGTTTACTATTACACTACTAAAGCTAGGAAATAGCTTTAAACACCTTTAAACTAACAACTTAAGCATTAAGGCTCATCACAACTGAGAGACACCACAGACTGATTAATTACACAAACTCAAGGCACTTACCTCTTACCGGACTTTCCACATTGGAGAGGACAAAATGGTGGAGTAGATTGCGGTTTCTATAGTGAAAGACACTTGCGCACCAGCTACCGCGATATAGGGAGGAATGCTCCCGCTTGGACTGTTTTTCCACTGAGAAAATAGGATGCATTTCACCAAAATTGCATTATTTTCAGAAAGCTGACTAACAGACTACAGCATCATCAACAGGTGATCGCACACGCTCCATCTCCTCTCTCTCTCTCTCTCTCTCTCTCTCTCTCACACACACACACACCCTTGTTTCTCCAATAACTTGTTAGAAACAGCCCAAGCCATGATTTTAGTTCTAAAGTGAAATTTTTGAATTACTAACAAAGGCTTGGATGCATCATTTGGTTTGAACTAGCAATGGCAGATTCTGATCCATCACGTAAGAAAGTAGTTCCATGCACAAATGCGTATTTTGTGCTTTGTTGTAAACAGTAATACAATAAATCTAACCATTTTAATAAATGTTTTAATTAATGTTTATTATACTGGTTTAAGAATAGATCACTGAAACCCCTTTTCTGTCCACTACTAATATGAATATACTATTAGGCACACATCTAGTTCTCTAAAACATGTTGAATTCAGTGTTTTAGGGTGTGTTCACACTTGGCAGGTTTGGTTCGATTAAAACAAACTCTGGTTGATTGCTCTGTTAGTGCGGTTCACTTGAACAAGTGTGAATGCTGCCATTGGAACCTTGGTGTGCACCAAACAAGCGGACCGAGACCCCCTGAATAGTGGGTCTCGGTCCGCTTCCAAACGAACTCTAGTGCGGTTCGACTGATACATATACGCAGCATGGACCAAAGATGTCTAAACGGACCAATAACAGGAAGTAATACTGACCTCAAGCATACTTGGTTCTTCTTATCATAAGATGTCGAAATGCCGTCAGCCGTCCTTGCAGCATATCTTCGTTTGTGTGTGCAACGGAGGAATTCCTGGCGCTGTTTTGACTCCTTTACACATTTTATTAGCTCTTTGTTCATGCTCAAAAGTTTGCATACCCTGGCAGAAATTGTGAAATTTTGGCATTGATTTTGAAAATATGACTGATCATGCAAAAACACTGTCTTTTATTTAAGGATAGTGATCATATGAAGCCATTTATTATCACATAGTTGTTTGGCTCCTTTTTAAATCATAATGATAACAGAAATCACCTAAATGGCCCTGATCAAAAGTTTACATACCCTTTAATGTTTGGCCTTGTTACAGACACACAAGGTGACGCATACAGGTTTAAATGGCAATCAAAGGTTAATTTCCCATACCTGTGGCTTTTTAAATTGCAATTAGTGTCTGTGTAGAAATAGTCAATGAGTTTGTTACCTCTCACGTGGATGCACTGAGCAGGCTAGATACTGAGCTGTGGGGAACAGAAAAGAACTGTAAAAAGACCTGCATAACAAGGTAATGGAACTTTATAAAGATGGAAAAGGATATAAAAATATATCCAAAGCCTTGAAAATGCCAGTCAGTACTGTTCAGTCACTTAAGAAGTGGAAAATCAGGTAGACCAAGAAAGATTTCAGCCACAACTGCCAGAAGAATTGTTCGGGATACAAAGAAAAACCCACAGGTAACCTCAGGAGAAATACAGGTTGCTCTGGAAAAAGACGGTGTGGTTGTTTCAAGGAGCACAATATGACGATACTTGAACAAAAATGAGCTGCATGGTCGAGTTGCCAGAAAGAAGCCTTTACTGCGCTAATGCCACAAAAAAGCCCGGTTACAATATGCACAACAACACCTTGACACGCCTCACAGCTTCTGGCACACTGTAATTTGGAGTGACGAGACCAAAATAGAGCTTTATGGTCACAACCATAAGCGCTATGTTTGGAGAGGGGTCAACAAGGCTTATAGTGAAAAGAATACCATCCCCACTGTGAAGCATGGTGGTGGCTCACTGATGTTCTGGGAGTGTGTGAGCTCTAAAGGCATGGGGATTCTTGTGAAAATTGATGGCAAGATGAATGCAGCATGTTATCAGAAAATACAGACAATTTGCATTCTTCTGCACGAAAGCTGCGCATGGGATGCTCTTGGACTTTCCAGCACGACAATGACCCTAAGCACAAGGCCAAGTTGACCCTCCAGTGGTTACAGCAGAAAAAGGTGAAGGTTCTGGAGTGGCCATCACAGTCTCCTGACCTTAATATCATCAAGCCACTCTGGGGAGATCTCAAACGTGCGGTTCATGCAAGATGACCAAAGACTTTGCATGACCTGGAAGCATTTTTCCAAGATGAATGGGCAGCTATACCACCTGAAAGAATCTGGGGCCTCATAGACAACTATTACAAAAGACTGCACACTGTCATTGATGCTAAAGGGGGCAATACACAGTATTAATAACTAATGGTATGCAGACTTTTGAACAGGGGTCATTTAATTTTTTTCTTTGTTGCCATGTTTTGTTTTATGATTGTGCCATTCTGTTATAACCTACAGTTGAATATGAATCCCATAAGAAATAAAAGAAATGTGTTTTGCCTGTTTTCTTTAAAAATGGTACATATATTACCAATTCTCCAAGGGTATGCAAACTTTTGAGCACAACTGTATATACACTATGTGGCCAAAAGTTTGTGGACACCATATGTGCTTGATGAACCTCCAATTTCAAAACCATAGGCATCAATTTCCCCCTTTGGTGCAATAACAACTTCCACTCTTCTGGGAAGGCTTTCCACTATACTGTATGCAGTGACATGGCTGCAGGGATTTTCTCCCATTCAGACACAAGTGCATCACTGAGGTCCGGCACTGATGTTGGGCGATGGGGCCTGGCTTTCAGTTGGCATTCCAATTCACCCCAAAGGTGTTCAGTGGGGTTCAGGTCTGGGCTTTGTGCAGGCTAGTCAGTTTCTTCCACATCGGACACAGTAAACCATTTCTTTATGGACTTTGATTTGTGCACAGGGGCATGTTCATGCTGGAACTGAAAAGGGCTCTCCCCAAAATGTTGCAATAAAGTTGAAAGCACCGAATGCTCTAGAATGCCATTGTTTGGAGTAGAATTATAATTTATCTTCACTGGTATTAACAGAGTGACCAAACTCTTTAATTAGAAGGGGGTTTCCACATATTTTTGGCCATATAGTGTGTGTGTGTGTGTAATATATATATATATATATATATATATATATATATATATATATATATATATATATATATATATATATATAAATCCAACGAGTGCATTTAGCCCAGCAGCCAGCATTGTTTTGGATGTTCAGCAAGTTCCGTTGAAAAATATACAACAAAAAAGCTGTCCAATCAGGTTGTGACCTTATCTTTATGCCTTTTGTTTTGTAGCTTAGGTTCAGTGTTAAAAATGCCAGTGTGAAAGCTAAGCGAACCAAGACTAACTGTACCATTTTGTTTTTTGGTCTGGACCAAGAGAACTGAACTACAAGTATGAACACACCCTTAAAGCTCACCAATCAACATTTGTTTTCTCTAAATCAAGAATCTAGACACAGTACTCATAGACTTGCAGCCATACAGAATAACTCACATTTTATTTGATCGACTCAGTTTCAGCTTCTCTTGTTTTTGCATACAGATCATTAAATTTAGGTTTGCGGCTCTTGAGCACAGCAGCGCGAATAGCGTGCAGTGCAGAAGGAACATTACCCTGCATTCATGGCCATGCGCCAAAGGGCTCGTCAGACTCATTTTACACGCGTCAGGAAAATATTGAAATTCCAGGACTTTGACATCCCGGAATGGAATTGTATTTTTCCAGGACAGATGGCCAAAAACTGGGACGATCTCGGAAAATCCAGGACGGGTGGCAACCCTACTTGTAACTCATGTTATTACTGAGATGTCTATGCCCGGCGGAGACTGAAAAACTGCAGCCATGAATGCTAATAAGTACCGTTTCACAGCTTGCGCTGTTCTCCCTTTGCTTTGTTGTGTGTGAAACGCCAGATTAACAGTACAGTACACAAACTTTTCATATTCGCAATACCTCTCCCACTACATAGTTCTTAACTGCTCAATCAAGTTTGTTGTCTTACAACATTATGCCAGTATTCCCTACACTCCATGATGCCATGAGAGTGCTGCAGATGTATTAAACCAGCCACGTGTCTTTTGCGTCATTAACGATCGGTTTATGAGATCTGCCAAATTACCGATAACCGATAGAGTCATAGGACGTGAATATCGGCTGATACCGATCGATGGCCGATGGACCAAAAGAGCTGAGAAATTCTTCTAAAAATCTTCATTTGTGTTCAGCAGATGAAAGAATCTGGGATGGCATAAGGGTGAGTAAATAAGAAAATTTTCATTTCTGGGTGAACTATTCCTTTAATAAGGCTAGCCTTTACAATAGAACCAGGGCCTAAATAAAAAACAAAACAAAATGGTTGACACTATGTAATGGACATATAAATAAAAAATAGTGGGAAACAGAGAGAGGTAGCTCTGGAGAGGTTTCTGTAAAAGAAAAAAGTGTTGAAGATGAGATAATTAAGGGAAGATAGAGAAATAGAGAGCACATCTTGGAGTGATCACTATTAAGAAAGCTGTTCAGGTGTTATAGTTTCACTCAGTGTTCATAAGCACTAAAGAACACTTTGCAAATGTGCTTGACACACTGATAAGTAAACACCTCCAGACCTCCACCTCCAGCAGTTGCAGATGAGAATTAATCATGTGTTTACAGAGGCACCATCTTAACTGAAATTGGCTACAGTCTCAAATGCTGCAGCTAGTCCAGTATGTAAATAAACCAACATGGGATTAGAGCAGTGGCGGGCCATGCATTTACAGTCTAGGCCTTCAGTGTGATTCATGCCATTAAGAAAACACAGTTTCACAATGAATAAGACACCCTATGCCTTTGGGCATCATACATTATGTCGCAGCTAACTAGAAATACCAATTGACGTTTTAAAAACACGTCCACGCACGAAAGCCACAACTTGGAATGACACTTAATGCTCAAGCAAGCCTAATTTTAATTCAGTGACTGTTTTGTGAAATGAAAGTCTCCTGAACAAACATTCAAAAATCATAATTTTTCATATGAATCTACCAAGGAGGTCTATAATACCTGGAAACTCTATCTAATAATATTTGCGATTTAAATATTGCTTGCAATAAATTTAGTTTCATCAGGGTACACAGTTATGCTGTGTTCCATTCTAGTTGGATGTGGGATATTCCTACTTGATATCTCCAACCTGCTTAGCAGGGGTTTGACTCTCATTAGAGACGTCTCCTAGCAACCCAACTGATAAACAATGCTGCAGCGCTAGCATTTGTGCTACAGGTGTATGATTATCAAAAGAGATTATAATGTTTTATACACCTGTTTCTGCAGGCGTTTGTTAAACAAGCTTTAATATCATGTAATGTGGAAACAAACTCATTTATTGATATTACTTAATAATGTGAATGTTTATCACTTACTTTGTATGTCTCCCTGAGTGTCTACATGTTTGTGTGATATCATGCCCCTGCATCTCGGTGAAATCGGAGTTGAGAATTTCTGCACGAGCCTAGAAGTTGTAATTCTGACTTCAAGATGCATTCCATTGCACTTTTCCTAGTAGGAAGTTGTAAAATCCGACTTTCTGAGTTGAATGGAACACAGCACTACTTTTCAAAACTTGATCCAACACTGAATGCTCAAGCAGCCTAATTTACACTTAGAAAACTCCTGATATTGCTATAACAATGCAAAAAGCACTTACCAATTTACTTGAAGTGAAAATCAGTCCTCCTTTCCTGTTTAATAAATTAAGCAATCATACGGTCATGCAGAACATCTCAGGTTTCCGATCCATAAAGATCTCTTTCTCAACGGCAATACCAGCAGTGATGACAGCCGACTCCTCAGACAGCTTGATTACGCTTTTCGCCATTGAATTGCATACATCACTTAAAGCGTGATTGTGTCACTCAAGGCCAGCTAGAAGGCCTCGACCGGGACATATCCTAATGATCACACCCACCAAGATCAAATAAATCAATCTGATTGGATGATGAATCTGACAGTCTGACTTTAGTTGCCCATTCATTTGCACTGTTGAGGGATTCTGAAGAAATTCTGAAGGCCTGACGGGGTGGAGCTCAAACTCACACGCTGCTTTGGGCATGTAATTTGTGAAACAGTTGTCACACTTTGCTTGTAAGCATCAAGGAATAAATTCTGACTGGATAAACTTTTAGTTATTCTTTATTTGTTTGCAGATTAATTAAGAGTAGAAAGCGATTAAAAATCATAGGCAAAAAGGTGATTGAGAATGAAAGGATGAAAAATATTTATTTAGTTGGCATGTTAGTCCAGCAGAGAAGGCTTTGCTGGCCCTGAGAATTCGCCACTGGATTACAGTGATTAACCCTTCTAGTTAGAAACTATTATTTTAAAGTCCCCATGAAATGAGTGATTCCAGTCAGGCTTCCTAAGCAACCAGTTGGCCCGGTTGCTAGGGTGGGTAGTCACGTTGGGTTAAACTCCTCGTGATCGCTATAATGTGGTTCTCACCCTTGGTGGGGCGAGTGGTGAGTTGTGTGTGGATGCCGCGGAGAATAGCATGAGCCCCACATGCGCTAGGTCTCCGCGGTAACACGCTCAATAAGCCATGTGATAAGATGTACGGATTTACGTCTCAGACGTGGAGGCAACTGAGATTCGTCCTCCACCACCTGGATTGAGGTGAGTCACTATGCCACCACGAGGACCTAGAGCGTATTTGGAATTGGGCGTGCCAAACTGGGGAGAAAAGGGGAGAAACAAAAATCCCCATGAAGTGCCTTGATGAGCGTAGTTCGATTTGGTGTTTTGTCGTATTTCCTACTGAAACAGGAAGTGGGGCAGGATATGTCAAATAACTCATCCCATTTAAAAAAAATAGCCAATAGACTTTAGTTTACAGCCACACCTACACATACCCCTTTCCACCATGCTGCTAATGTCAGAGCATTTACCGGGGAAATTTGAGAATTGATCTCAATACCGGACAGATTTTCCAAAGATGATTTCCAAAGACGATTTCCAAAAATCATACGATGATTTAACTGACAACATTAAACCACAACCAGCCCACAAACGCACACAGCACATCACAGGCTTTGATTACGACAAGGCTGGAGCAGTTGTGCAGGTCCAATGCAGATGAATGAGAAACAAACAAGTAAAAGATAAAGGGCCCTACTTTAACACTAAGCCCTAAGTGTAGCGCTATGCGATACATCATCCGCGCAAAGTCAATGGGCATGGCCATGAAGTTTTGATAGTTTTTGTGAAAGTAAGCTTGCAAGTCTAAGTTGCAAGTGGGTTTGCGAAACCATGTGTGCAAAGTACTAATGGGCTGGGTCAAGTGCAATTTAATTCTGAGGTTCTTCTCTGGTTATTGAACTGTCTAAGTCCTATTATATATTCAATTTCCTGTCAAGAAACATCGATATAAATGAAGATAGACCATTCATAAGAATTTGGTAGTGTAAATGGACTGAATGGAATGCATCCCATGCTCTGTGATTGTATTGTTGGCTGCGCTTCTCGTAGGCGATGTATGAGTTTTATGTTCTATATCAGCCTCTCTGGGACTGTTCGCTCTCATCCTGCTCACCCATTTCTTACCTGCTTGAAATATGCTTTGCTTCTCTCCAATTGCTCATTGTTTTGTAATGTATTTTTTAGTTATATTTTGATTTCACTGGGTGGGAAACAGTATCACCATTTACTTATTCTTACCATAAAGTAAACATGAACATGACAAAGACCTTATTCACGCTAGCGCCATCTTTGATTTTTAATGGGAATGATAACGAGGTTGTGAGGGCTAGACTTACAGACTCTTCAATCGGCTGTACTACAGTTTAAGTGTTTTTGGATCGTTCTGCAGACAAAACATTGATCAAATATCTGTCCAAGAACATTCAGTATACAAAGAACTCCAGACAACATGAGTTGTGGAAAATCAGATGTGATCTAGGAGCTTTATACAGCTTTGTACCGTGTGTGCCATTGAAGATATGGGAAGTCTATCCCTCACAGCCTCATTGTCATTCCCATTAAAAATCCAAGATGGTGCTAGTATGAATAAGGTATCTATTTGATAGGTGATAGATTGAACAATAAAAGGCATTGGGGACATCAGCCAAAAAACAGAAGGGTTATCTCAAAATCGTCATTTTGATTAACAAAAAAAAAAACAAAAAAAAAAACATTTCATTGGAATAATGTCTACAGATGAATCATTCTCAGTAATGAATCTATTATGTGATCAATAAAAAATTCTATTCTATATCCCCTCAGCTTTTTGCCATCTTTGCATTTGCAACATGTGGAGGTTACTCTGGGGAACTGCGGGTTAGTGTGGACTGCGTCAACAGGACTGACAGCAACCTCAGTATTGGCATCAACTTTGCCTACCCATTCAGGTAAGTCTAATCCGACGCTCCCCAAGTGTACTTTCTGTAGAGAAATAGAGAAAAAAAGTGAATTACCTGGCTTTGATTCAGTACTCTAATACTGTGATAATGCATTTAGCTTTCAGTTCTCTTGAGAATGTGAATGTTTAATTCTGTAAGTTCTGCCAGTTACAGAACTTTCCTACTGATGAGCACAGTTAACTGGATTCACATGATTTACACAAATATTTGTCTTGTAACACAGGAGTATTACAGCCATAGGAGGCCATAACCTTCTATTATGGTTCTAACCATATGTTTTCAAACACCAAACTTGTGATTATATTATATAGTAACATGTAATATAATAATTCAACATTGTTTCCGTCATCTTAGCTTCATATTCTTGCCAAAGTGGATGGTTCATGCCACTGCCTCTGTTGCAATTATTGTCTGGTACATAATGTACAGTATATGTACAGTGTATAGCAACATGTTAAATAAAAATAAATTATATTTACTTCAAAGAAGGTAAAACTAGAAAATGATCATCAAATATACTGTGACATCTAAAACTGGGTTGAAACTTACTGACCTGGTTATTTAAAATGTTGCATTTTGAAAATTTTTAAAGTTTGAGATGCTTTAATATGATCCTTTAGCTTACATATATATGTGTATACTGTATATATATATACATTACTGTGCAAATGTATTAGGCACATAAGATGTTTCACAAAAGCATTTGTCTTAAGATGGTTATTTATATCTTCAGCTTATCTTTAGTGTGTCAATAGGAAATATAAATGTTAGACTCCCAAACATTTTGCAAATAGAAAAGATTAGAATAGAAGAACAGGGAGCCGTGCAACAGATGTCATGGCCCTCACAAATCCCCCCACTGAACATCGTGTCAGTCTGAGATTACATAAAGAGACAGAAGCAATTGAGACAGCCTAAATAGATAGAAGAACTGTGGCAAATTCTCCAAGATGCTTGGAACATCCTATCTGCCAACAACCAAGAAAAACTGTGTCCAGGTGTACCTAGGAGAATTGGTGCTGTTTTAAAGGTGGTCACACCTATTTAGCTTTTTTTATGTTTACTGGACTTTGCATGACATTAAGTGATAAATTAAAACTATTTATGTAGTTATTTTTGAAGACATCCTCACTATGCAACATTTTTCACAAGTGCCTAAAACTTTTGCACAATACTGCATATACACTACCGGTCAAAATTTTTGAAACACTTGCTCATTCTTTATTATCATTTTCTTTTTCTTTCTTTTTTTCACATTGTAGAATAATAGTAAAGTCATCAAAACTATGGAATAACATAAATGGAACTATGGGAATTATGTTGTGACTAAACAAAATCCAAAATAAATCAAAACTGTTAAATTTTAGCATCTTCAAAGTAGTCACCCTTTGCCTAGAATTTGCAGACATGTACTCTTGACATTTTCTCAACCAACTTCTTGAGGTATCACCCTGGGATGTTTTTTAAACAGTATTGAAGGAGTTCCCATCTATGTTGGACACTTATTGGCTGCTTTTCTTTATTATTTGGTCCAAGTCATCAATTTCAAAACCTTTTTTTTTTTTTTTTATTACATTTCAGATTTATAATGAAATAAATTAATATGTTGGCACAATTATATTTTTGTCTACAAAACTAATTTCAAACATTTAAGCATATGCCTTCAAATCAAAATATTTTTAAGATCATGAGAATCATTTCAGTCAAGTGTTTCAAAACTTTTGACCGGTAGTGTGTGTATATATATATATATATATATATATATATATATATATATTACACCGATCGGCCACAACGTTAAACCACCTGCCTAATATTGTGTAGGTCCCCCTCGTGCCTCCAAAATAGCGCCAACCCGTATCTCAGAATAGCTTTCTGAGATGATATTCTTCTCACTAAAATTGTACAGAGCAGTCATCTGAGTTACCGTAGACTTTGTCATTTGAACCAGTCTGACCAATCTCTGTTGACCGCTCTCACATACAGTGAGTGGCAGTTCTGTGGGAGGAAATGCCTTGTTGATACAAGGCATTTCCTTCCACAGAACTGCCACTCACTGTATGTTTTTTGTTTTTGGCACCATTCTGAGGAAATTCTAGAGACTGTTTTGCGTGAAACTCCCAGGAGATCAGCAGTTACAGAAATACTCAAACCAGCCCATCTGGCCTTTAATAAAGCCAATAACTTTGTATTCAGATTGTTACTGTATTGCTTAAAAGTTTCTAAAAACTATACTTCAGTCAATTGATCATGTCAACAATACATTAAATTGAATCTGATGGTAAATGTGCTCTGACAGATGAATTTCTGAACCCTGCCAATTCACAGATTTACTGAAGCCACTCTTAACTTGCTATAGGTTTTCCACATCTAAATCCATGGATAAATGAAAAATTAAGAAAATTCAACCATATCATCCATTTCAAATGTCTTAAAATATTTCAGACAGTTCTGTCTTGGGTATACATTTTATTCAGAAGTTGGGAGAGATGAGAAAGCTATTCTTCCTAAAAACAACCTCACACTAATTTCAAATTAATTTATACTCAATGTGGCTGACACAAAATACTGTGTGCTACATTCATACACCAGGTTCTTTGTGGTAATAGTTACATGAAATCATACACTGTCAGTTTAAGGAAAAGAAGACAATATAATACCATAATGAATCAACACTATTATTCTCTTTAAAACTGATTCAAATTGAACATATCAAAACTGTTTTGATTGTTTTTGACAAACAGGAATTATTTGGTAGAACATTATGTGTCCATGTTGCAAGAACAGGCTGTTTGCATGGCTTTTTGCCCGAAAGGTCAATCACACACACACAAGATGTTCTGTACAGGTCAGTGTGATGCTTTGAAGTAGCCCTCAGGTCTTCCTCTGTATTCACTGAGTTTCAAGTTCATAGATAGCAGAGGAGGACAAAACAAAAATTGATGTAACTGTATGATATTAGTAGATTTTTTTCTGAAACATATAGTTTAAAATAGCTAAAAAAGACAAAACCTAGAACTTGAGTGAACTATCCCATCCCACTCAGTTTTGACTCTCCAGATACAGCCTACTCTTTAACATTATGCCGGCCTGAAGGCAGGGTTCCTGTGGATCCTTAAAGTCTTAAAATGTCTTAAATTCAGTTTTCCAAAATGTAAGGTCATAAAAAGTCTTAAAAATCGTAGATAATACAACAAAAGTCTTAATTTTTTTTTAAAGAGGTCTCAGATTTGGGGCAGAAAGACAGGAATTGTGATATGACCTAATGTGATTATCAAACTTCAAAAGAATACGATTAAATTAAATAAATGCATGCGCTGCGTCCTTCAAAGTGAAAACATGGCACTGTTTATGACAAGCTATCACTAAAGATCAACTATTGATGATGATGTAGTGTTGATGAAATATGACAGTGTTTAATTATATTGTAATATGTTGTAGATTATTGTAGGAGTGCACATTTTGGCTGTGTCTCGTTTCGAAGGCTGCGTGCTAGGTAGGACGTGTCCTTTGAAGGCTGCAGTATACCGAGCGTCCTCCTTTAAACAAGTCTCGTTTAAACGAGACGGCCTTCATAGGACAAACGGAAATGGACATGGTTGCTATGACAGCACGCCACTCTTTAACAAGCGCCAGCGCTTTGAGTGAGAAGGTAACAAAATCCCTTTAGACGGGAATGTATGAGGTACATTTTAGGAGAGTTATAATGATGTAAAGAGAAAAGAAAATAGATTTTACAGGTGTACTTTTAGTCTCGTACTTTATTTTAATTATATATTAATATAATTATACATATTATATACTCTGCACCCATCTACTGAGGTACTTCAACTTGGGAATTGAACATCAGATTTACAGGCAAATTGGCATTATTTGTTTTTTTAGACATTTCCGTTGAAGCAAAGAATTGTGGGTTGTGAGTGCCCATGAAGGATACACCTCATGCATCCTCCAAATTCCCATGAAAGAAGGTCGCATTCGAAGGCTGCATTCGAAGTGTCCTACTCGCTTTTATGAAACGAGACAGCCTCGACGACATATGCGGCCGACAAATCCGACCTCCGGAAGACGCAGCCTTCCAAATGAGAGACAACCTTTATATCCCTTATTTGTTTGATTAAGCAGCTGGATGCAGTGAAGCGCAAACATTTTATAATAAGAGTCCCCGGTGAATTTCAAAGCTAAAGTGCCTTTAAAGTTAAAAGTTCCAAGCTATGAATCAACCCGCCCCCCCCCCCCTCATAAAGTGCACCTGGAATCTAATTAAATTTAGACTCTTGTAGCCTCTGTGTGGTCCTCCCCATCACAGGAAGGACAGACTAAGAGCATGAAATATAGGCTAACAATTTTTAAAAACTATTGCCAGACCAACTGGCTTTCTTACAACACATTATCGAATTAGCGCAATCCAATATCGGTCGACCTCTAATTTGTATTTATTTATATAATGGTACATAAACTAATTTTAATGTGATATAGATGTGGAAAACATATCTTGAGTATTTTAAACTTGCATATAGCCTACCCTGTTTTATTTGATATGTTAAAGCTACACTATGTAACTTTTTTTTTGTGTTAAAAAATAACAAAATGTTATTAATGAAAGAGTGCAACAAAAATCCATCTACCAAACCATGTCTTTACCCAAATACACTGATAAACCTATAATAATGATTTATATTTTAGAGCTGTCGGGACAAATTTTTCGGGAAATTGCATGCATACGTCATTCGCCCGTGCATGTTGACGTCATATCCGTACACAGAGAAAATAAGCTCCGGCTACTGTAGCACGTGTGTGGGAGTAACATGAAGCTGAAAGTTTGTGGTCACAACGAACGAGAAAAATTGACCATGGATCATTCAAAACGGCAAACCTCCGGGGAATCACCAGTTGTAAAAACAAAGAAACCATGAACAGAGCAGAGTCTACAAGCAAAAAGGGAAAGCGACAGAGTTCGTAATAAAACCCGAATCAAAATCAGCTTGGCTTTTCAGAAGTGGAGACAACTGAAAGGATTTAAAAGCGACCCCGGGATGACTTATTTCTAAGATACAGGTAAGATATTTTATTGATATGGTTTATGTATAGTTGTGTAATCACACACACACACACACATGTTTGTGTGTGTGTGTGTGTGTATAGTGAAATACAATAATTATACTGTAATCGCAGAACTTTTTACTTGCTAGCATATGTGTGTATTTTTCTTTATGACAGCAATATTTTACATAAATAAATCCTTTAGTCCTAGGCTTGCCAAGGACATGTGAGTCTTGAAATAATGTTGACCACTGGTTGGTAACAATGACAATCTATAAATGAGTTACTATCATGGTCTATTTGGCCAGAATAACCTGCAGTTATAAAAACTTTACCATGTTTGACCTTATCAGACTAGCAATCGTTATGTCTAATGTTAACGAACGTTGCCTAACTTTTATTACGTCATTTATTTCAAGATATCAATGTTTCCAATAAGTCAAAACAACAGCATAAGTTATGGCACTTACCTGCTCAGATTACATGTTTTCGGAAATCCGACTTTTCCTTTCTTTCGTTATTTATTTGTTCATTTGCTCTGATAAGATGTCCTGTATCCATGTGTACACCGATGCCTTGAACCACATTCATCCGTGCAGAGGAGCAGAGCCGAAGCACAACCAAAACAATGTTCTTCCGCAAGAAGCATGCAGTTTTATTTTTTTAACCGCTAGAGGGCCAAAAGTTACATGTTGTAGCTTTAAGGCCATGTTGAATGTGTGCCCCTGCCTTTTTAAGAAGAGTCTGTGATACATGACTTATTTTGAGATTGTGTTGGTTTGTTTTGGTATGGGGATACAGTATTAATTTTACATGTTCAGGTCTTGAAAAAGGTCTTAAAAAGTCTTACATTTGATTTTAAAAACTCTGCAGCAACCCTGTGAAGGTCATGGTGAAGAATAGTCTACCTGATAGTTTGTATGACAATTTTGTGTATGATATGTAACAGGTTGAACCGGGTGGAATTTGACGTGCCAATGTGTGGGGGTAGGAGGCAAGAGCGGCTCTACCTGATCGGAGACTTTTCCTCCTCTGCCGAGTTCTTTGTCACCATTGCTGTCTTCGCCTTCCTCTACTCCCTGCTGGCCACTGTGGTCTACATCTTTTACCAGAATAAGTACCGTGAGAACAACCGTGGACCTCTCATTGTGAGAACTGCTGTATTTTAGACAACCTATATGCACGTCAACACCTTGCTATCCATCTTTTTCCTTAATGCATAACGTACATACCGGAAGCCTGTTTTTGTTTTCCGGTCTTCAGTGTTTTCACTCGCATCTGCGGATGTTCTTTACAGATATTTTGATGCTTAGTGTAATAAATTGTATAAATTGCAACAACAACAAAAAAGATTTACAGTATATGGCTCCATAGTGGCAATACTTACAGAGTCACGATGATCATCTTCTGACAGTGCCGTACCTGGCAAAGTTTAATGAGTTGGTAGATGACATGAAGCTATGGCCCGAGGTTAATTTCATTGATATCATTAACTACGTTGAGTTGTTATGACTAGGGATGTGCACGGTTACTGTTTTTAACATTCGGTTAACTGCGAGGTTTCATGAATAGTTAATCGGTTTTTCATCGTGACGCGGGATTAAAGAATGTTTACTGCAATCGAATTTCCTCAAACATTCAAAATAGCAGCATATAAAGTGCACAGAGTTATGAGCCTAAATAGCAAAATACATAGATCTTCAAATGATACAATTTCACATTAAATTCAAACAAAAATATAAAAATTGTCACTGCCTGTATATGCGCTCTGCCCGGGCAGCTTCACATTTCCGTGATGGAGCAAATGCAAGTTTTGTCATGAGAGTGAAGTTAACACTGCTGCAGTTAAATAGCCTCTTTGGGGTGCTTTGATTTTTAAATGGTTTAAAATCAAATGGCATTGAATTTGTACAATAACTATTGTATGTAAATATGCACATTAGAGCAAAAGGAAAAACACTGTCTTAACGTTTATAAAGCGCTGAAACTTTCCTTGGTGAAAAACAACCTGGAATCATGTTTATCAGTCATATGAAGTCCTCTTTGCAACCTGAACTTCTTCAGAAAGCAGCACAGCACAACAAATGAAACAACACAGGTGTTTCATGATACCTTTATAAAAAAATAAAGGTCTTTTTAACTTTACTTGGTGTCTAAATATGTGGTGATACTGCACGAGACCCTGAAAGGGAAAACAGTATGATTCAGCACAACAGTCAATATGCCCATCCAGCGCATGTTATCAGTACATAGAAAAACAGTGCAGACGCACAGAAAAGCATGTTTGAACAGGCCCTAACTCACTCTATACTTGAAAAACTGACCCAAACCCGATGGTTTGTCAGAACTCACTGAGTCTAGGTCGGGTTGAGACCTCTATTGCACATGTAGAATAAGCGAATAGTGATATTGGTATTCGAATAGTGGCGTGTCGAGCAGTTAACCGAATGTCAACTATCTGTGCACATCCCTAATTATGACAGCTAACAACTGCCCAAGTTGAGCCTGAACTCATTTTTACTCCAACTAAAACTTAAATGGTTGTTGTTTTCTGCCTTGATTACTCTTTTCGGTAGTTTTTACATTGCTTCTTATGGAGACCGGAACCAGAAAACAATCGGAATCAGAATCATGGCGGCGCCGAGTGATTGGTCAGAAAAACTGTGGATTGGAAAAGATTTATGAACAAGAAGCAAGCTACTGTTTATTAAACATCCACATCAAATCTAGCTATAAGCAGGGGCAGATCTAGGGCCAGTGGACATCCGGGGCTTAGCCCAATTCCCAATGCTCTCTAGGTCCTCGTGGTGGCTTAGTGACTTGTCTCAATCCGGGTGGCGGAGGACAAATCTCAGTTACCTCCGCGTCTGAGACAGTCAATCTGAGCATCTTAGCACATGGCTTGTTGAGCATGTTACTGCAGAGACCTAGCACGTGTGGAGGCTCAAGCTATTCTCTGCGGCATCCACTCGCAACTCACCATGCACCCCACTGAGAACGAGAACCACATTATAGCAACCATGAGGAAGTTAACGTGACTCTACCCACCCTAGCAACCGAGCCAATTGGTTGCTTAGGAAGCTTGACTGGAGTCACTCAACACGCCCTGGATTCGATCTTGTGACTCAAGGTGTGGTAATCAGCATCTTTACTTGCTGAGCTACCCAGGCCCCCTCCATGAGACATCTTTATACACAGGATATACTTTATAATATGTGTAAAAGTTACATCGGCAAAGACTCCATTTTGAAATGAAATAAATCATTCAGTATTGTTTATTAAAGAATACAAAACATAATGCTTAGGCCTGAGCATAACATGAGTTGGATTGAAAACTTTTCAGATCTTCCAACTGATTTATTCCACCACTACAGACAATCAATACCAGACATTAAAATATGTTAGATTTACAAACAAAAGTACAGCACAGGTAAGGTTTAACACTGCTGCAGCCATTGATGACAGAAAAGTCAGTCTATTCCTCTTTCATATTATGTTGACAGTGAATCTCGAATTCTTTCCAACCACTGAATTTTTAAAAGCTATTTTTGTGAGAATAAATAAATAAATAAATATTATCTATAATAACTAAATATTCCTTACCTATTTGTCAAGCACATATTACATTATATAATCTTTTCTTACTATACACAAACAAGTAGACAGAACACACACACACCACACAATTGTTGAAATCAATTATAATTAAACATGGATAGTTTTGCACAAATAACATTATGCATCCAGATCAGATCAAGTAAGAGTCTGTTACAGGCTGCGCGAATCACACGTGGATATTACAGAAACGAAACATTCATATAATTGCAGTGTGTGTGTTTTAGGAAGACTGCAGCTGCACGAGGGCTAGTCAGAAACTTTGCAGGATTTTCTTCCTCACAAATAGAAGTCAGATAAACGATTTTAGGAGTCATGTTTGATGCACAGCGAGCAGAAGAGCTGTTCTAAAGGATTTTATTTTACAATTTTATAAAAACATTTTGGGGTTTTACTGAAACATCCGGGGCTTAAGCACGGTAAGCCTGCTCCTAGCGCTGCCCCTGTTTATAAGACATTATGAAAATGTGTCATACTTAGCATAACTCTTACTTGCTTGCAATTCATGTTTTGTTTTGTTTTTACGGTGAAGTGTGAGTTTGGGGTGGGGCTATCTTTTTTAGTGTTTGGGAAACCTGTTTGATCATTATTTTTGCAATTCCATTAGGTGCCGGTCAGTGGTGCAATAATTACACAACTCATCTTTCCATTAGTAACTAGAAACAAAAAAATATTTGTAACACTTTTGTGCTTTCGTCATGCTTCCCAGGACTTCGTAGTGACGGTGGTGTTCTCATTTATGTGGCTGGTGAGCTCATCTGCCTGGGCAAAAGGTCTTTCAGATGTAAAGGCAGCGACTGATCCAGATGAGGTGATTCTGCTCATGTCGGCTTGTAAAGTGCAGGCCAACAAGTGCAGCTCAGTATATGGACCCAGATGGTCTGGCCTGAATACATCGGTGGTAAGACTTGAGTTACTAAGGTTTCACCATTCCAGCCACACCTATTAGTTGTATTTGTGCTGTATGTCAGTACACATCCTTTTTCTGCATTTGAAAAATGTATGCAGGTGTGCAATTCTATTTATAAGGCTTTAGAATGAAACGGTACCTATCCCTTGTATTTATCACCAATGCTGGAAGTAATGTGTTACATAAGGGTTAATCAACAGTCCCCTGATAGCACACATACATCAGCCAGGTGCTATTTGATGTGTGTGTTTACATCTGGAAGACATATTTTTTAAGTTGTTTGCTGATCTGCAATATGTCTATAAGACATATATCAATAAGTATGTTTTTGATGTCATTAAGACATTCAGCAGATGTTTTTGTGATGTTTATGATTTAGAATGTTTGTATATCTGATCTTTTTAAGATGTTTAGCAGATATTAATTAGATTGTGATGCTTTCTAGATAAAAAAGATCTCAAACAGACGTCTCAGAGATGTACGTGTGAGACTGGGTCAGTCGGTCATTATCACATGGCCCCGTCTGACGGATTCCGGTTGACTGTAGATTAACCCACTTATTACACGGCTACTTACCAAATAAACAATAAATGTTTATGTGAGAAGAGACTGCAGAGTCTCCAGAAACAGCTGAAATCCCCCTAGTTTGCATCTGTGTTCTGGTGTTTATGTTGTGAAAATGAATGTCTGACTGCTCATTATCCCGCTTATTACTTGACTACTTGCCAAATAAATAAATGGACATGAAATATTGATTTAAGTTCATATTATTTTATTAGCTTACTTGTAGAAAGCAGAGCGATTTGAGAAGTAATGCTGGGAAGATGACTTGCAATACTCAGATGACCAGTGTCCAGGAAAATATCACTTTATCCCCAGATGTACGTTCGTTATTCAGAAAGATCAGACCCCTGGATAGCAAGATTATCAAATCAGAATTGAGTATTCCAGAAAACTGTGTAATAAAACTCAATAATGTATGTAAATAATGTAACATGCTTAATCTAAATTACTGTAATCAGATTACAATTACAGACTTATTTTCAATTACATTGTTATTTGTAAGAGATTAAAATTTCTACGTGAAATATGATTTTTTGACATGATTCCATTGAAATGTGAGTCTGTTTGCATTTCTGCTAACTTTTAAAGGCTGAGCAGCCCTTTATGAGTTGCCATCTTGCAATTGCAAATTGATTATTTTGTTATTGTGTTCAGTAAATGTTAAAGTACTTCAGTGCGTCACATTTGTATTTCTGTTGGTTTGTTGGGGTTTTATAAGGTAACTTCAAAGTACAGTAATTAGTCGTGTTTTTCCACTGTGAACTTTTTCCATGAAGTAATTGGTAAAGTAGTTGATTACAGTTTGATTACATAATCTGATTACAATTTCAGTGAAGGTAGTGGATTACTTTTTTGAGTAACTCCCCCAACAATGTTCATCACGGCTTTTGTGTCCATTCATTCACAGGTATTCGGGTATTTGAACTTTGTGCTGTGGGCTGGAAACATTTGGTTTGTGTTTAAAGAGACTGGATGGCACAAGGGAGGTGCAGCGAGGTACCCTGCCTCGTCTGCTGAAAAACAGGGCACTGCCTTCAACCAACAGGTCTACAACGAGGGAAGCGTTGATCAATCAGGAGGCACTTTTACTGGAACAGGGGACTTCGGCCAATCAGAGTTCAGCCACATGGGAAATTACGCTTCAACTGGGCCCATCTCCAACACAAATCAGTAACTCCCTCTGCCTCATAAATGTAATCCCCTTACAGAGCTGACTAATTTCTAAGGGCAAAGTTCAACATTTAGCACAAGAGGAGGAGTAAATTAACTTAACAGATATATTAAACTGCAATCTTTATTTCTGATGAAACAAAAAAACATAAAGGCTATTGCTTGTCCAGAATATGTTTTTTTTTTTTTTAATATGAATGACAGGGGTCCTCAGATGCATTGTATGATTTTTAAATTAATCTGTCTGTAAATGTTTCTGAAATACCACTGCTTACTGACATAAGGTCTTTACATCCAAAAGTAAAACTCAAAACAAGTAGAGTTAAGCTTACTGTCCTATAATGATGATCACCTACAGTACAGAAGGTGATATGGGTGTTTGTAATTTAGAGTATTTAACAGAAAACATATTGCTTTCTATTGTTACTATAGATGTTAGATAAATGTTTGTCAGTTTTCCGGATTTCTTAACCCATGAATAATGTAATGCCAGTGTTCATTGTGTTTGCACTATTGTGTCTAAACAAAATCTGTGGTGCATATTTATATGGCTTTCTAATGTTTGAACTGTGTTGATGAACTGCATGAAGTTGTGCCATGTTATCCTAGTTTCAAAAAATGTCCTTATAACAGGGTCACATTGTCTATTCTGGCACCTTTATTATGATCACAAGGTGATTAAAATGCAAGGTATTAATCCTTGTATTGTAAGAAATACAATCAACGATTACATTCCCTGCCATCATATGTATTTTCTTCTCCCTCATATGCATTTGTTCCTCTTAACATGCATGCTGGTTTATTAATCACAAAGACTATAAAAAAAGAGAAAAACACCCCAATGCATGTTAATGTTCTTGTTCTGATTGCTGTTGCATTTCAATGTGAACGGGTTTCTGTCTTGATATATCTGCGTTTTTAATCAATGAGTGTGAATGCTTTGATGCATTTTGTGCAATGCCAATAAAGATATTGTACATTCCTCTGGACTAAACTTACCGGGCTACTTCATATTAATTGAAACAATGAGTTTTGAAGTGTGCTTTGATGGTTCCTCAAATGACTCAGCACTCACTCTTCTTTAAGAAGAAGAATTACTTTTATTCACCATGCTTAAAGTTGCTCTAAGTGATCGTTTTGAACTCCACATATAAAATGTCCCTGTTACTTAACAGATATCTTACTTTCAGCCGATCAGAAACTACATTCTCCATACTCCTTTTTTAAAATATGTGAAACCGAGCCAATTATGCTGGCACAAGTAGTCCATTCATGCATGTATACATACAGGTGCATCTCAATAAATTAAAATGTCGTGGAAAAGTTCATTTATTTCAGTAATTCAACTCAAATTGTGAAACTCGTGTATTAAATAAATTCAATGCACACATACTGAAGTAGTTTAAGTCTTTGGTTCTTTTAATTGTGATGATTTTGGCTCACATTTTACAAAAACCCACCAATTCACTATCTCAAAAAATTAGAAGATGGTGACATGCCAATCAGCTAATCAACTCAAAACACCTGCAAAGGTTTCCTGAGCCTTCAAAATGGTCTCTCAGTTTGGTTCACTAGGCTACACAATCATGGGGAACACTGCTGATCTGACAGTTGTCCAGAAGACAATCATTGACACCCTTCACAAGGAGGGTAAGCCACAAACGTTCATTGCCAAAGAAGCTGGCTGTTCACAGAGTGCTGTATCCAAGCATGTTAACAGAAAGTTGAGTGGAAGGAAAAAGTGTGGAAGAAAAAGATGCACAACCAACCGAGAGAACCGCAGCCTTATGATTATCAAGCAAAATCGATTCAAGAATTTGGGTGAACTTCACAAGGAATGGACTGAGGCTGGGGTCAAGGCATCAAGAGCCACCACACACAGAAGTGTCAAGGAATTTGGCTACAGTTGTCGTATTCTTCTTGTTAAGCCACTCCTGAACCACAGACAACATCAGAGGCATCTTACCTGGGCTAAGGAGAAGACGAACTGGACTGTTGCCCAGTGTTCCAAAGTCCTCTTTTCAGATGAGAGCAAGTTTTGTATTTCATTTGGAAACCAAGGTCCTAGAGTCTGGAGGAAGGGTGGAGAAGCTCATAGCCCAAGTTGCTTGAAGTCCAGTGTTAAGTTTCCACAGTCTGTGATGATTTGGGGTGCAATGTCATCTGCTGGTGTTGGTCCATTTGTGTTTTTTGAAAACCAAAGTCACTGCACCCGATTTACCAAGAAATTTTGGAGCACTTCATACTTCCTTCTGCTGACCAGCTTTTTAAAGATGCTGATTTCATTTTCCAGCAGGATTTGGCACCTGCCCACACTGCCAAAAGCACCAAAAGTTGGTTAAATGACCATGGTGTTGGTGTGCTTGACTGGCCAGCAAACTCACCAGACCTGAACCCCATAGAGAATCTATGGGGTATTGTCAAGAGGAAAATGAGAAACAAGAGACCAAAAAATGCAGATGAGCTGAAGGCCACTGTCAAAGAAACCTGGGCTTCCATACCACCTCGGAAGTGCCACAAACTGATCACCTCCATGCCACGCCGAATTGAGGCAGTAATTAAAGCAAAAGGAGTCCCTACCAAGTATTGAGTACATATACAGTAAATGAACATACTTTCCAGAAGGCCAACAATTCACTAAAAATTCACTTTTTTTTTATTGGTCTTATGATGTATTCTAATTTTTTGAGATAGTGAATTGGTGGGTTTTTGTTAAATGTGAGCCAAAATCATCACAATTAAAAGAACCAAAGACTTAAACTACTTCAGTCTGTGTGCATTGAATTTATTTAATACACAAGTTTCACAATTTGAGTTGAATTACTAAAATTAACTTTTCCACGACATTCTAATTTATTGAGATGCACCTGTATACTGTATTTTAGAAGTGTTTAGAGCATTATGGTAGAATGCTAGATACTTCATTGTTTTCTGTTCTATGAACTTTTATCATGTTAAACAGGAGCTACTGTAAATAGTGGAATCGGACTGCCATTAAGTCAATGGACTTACTGACTTAAGTCAATAATCAGATTGAAATTGATCAGGAGCAGATAGGTGCTCAAAAGAGAGCAATTTTATGACAATGTTTTTTGTTTATAAATCCTTTTATTTCCAGTTTTCAATTAGATTTTGTAACCCAGATTTTTAATAAGGTTTTCGTACACTTACAAGTTATGGATCTCTGTTGATCAGTGAAGACGTGAATTGAGAAGTGGGCTTACCAGCGATGCTGGTTGCAACATTTTTAAACTTAGAAATGTAACGTGCTCAGAGATACACAGCTCAAAACTTATAAGTACTTCACAAAGTGTAATGTGACTGTCATTTTGAATCGGAATGCCCTAGTGGGTGAAGGACTGCCAATAGCTGGCCATTCTGACCTAGTCCTGATCTGATGTTCCTGTTACAGCACATTGGTTTGACTTCTTTTCATGTACACCTCAGTGCCGTTACCATAGCAATGAAAAGATATGTCACGGCATGTTATAGTCGCTCTCAGGGAGAAGAGCTCTGTCTTTTTCATAAAAGAAGAATAGGACAACCTGAAGTTGCATTTACTGGAAGAAAAGTGAAAGTGTATAGAGATGGAGAAAGAGGGAGTTAAAGAGTGTCTCGAGTAAGGAGAAACACAGGCACAAAATAGATTGATTTTGTGACCTTTGGGCATTTACCTATCTATAGAAATAAAATAACAATGACTGCAAATCATGTGGGGTTCAAAAGTCTGAATCCACTTGCGTAAAATGCTTCTTTTTCTAAATGAATAATTTTGTATTATTACAAAGGATATTACACGCATAACATTTTGAGTGAAAATTTGGAAAATGAACACGAATTTCAGATTTTCTTGGTATTTGGTATGTCTCTCTTTTGCTTTAATATTCCACATGCACTTGATCTTTTATATACTCCACAAGTTGATTTGAAAATGTTCTTGTGTGCTTCATTGGAAGCAAAGACATCTGACCTTTTGTACAAAGGGTTAACATAGTCAATTTCACAAATTAGCTTATTTGATTAGCCTTGATAACAGGGGCGGAGCTAGGGGGTTGGGATTGCCAAAGGCAACTGCCAGTGGGGTGGCCAAGCTTCGGTCCATGGTGGCCACCCCTGGCCACCCCACTCGCAATTGCCATTTTTGTCATTTTTTGTCTTGGGCACAATTTACTTTTTTAGAAGTGGAACCGTGTCTGTACAACCGCAAAACACAGGAGACTTAACATGTACCCCTGACGATACGAAAATGCTGCCTGAAAATGTCTGTGCCTCCACATCGCTGGCCCCTGCCCGGCCACCCCTGTGAAAAACTCTTGGCTCCGCCCCTGCTTGATAAGACCAAGAAACAGAATCTTAAAAAACAGAATAAAAATAAAATGTGGATTTAAACTCCATTGTAGCTATAATACATTACTAACAACAGCTTTTCCCAACATGCACATTAGGATATGTTTTTAAAGTTGCGACCTCAGACAAACAACAAAGAGCATATGCATCCCTGATGACAATGGAGTGAGAGTATGCTGGGAAAGTTCTCCATGTTTATCTCTCGAATTGGAGTAATCTAGCTCCCATGTGCTTTTCTGATAGCCTATCTACATTTTGTTGGGGCAGGGGGACTTATTTGGCTGCCGTAGATGTTTTAAATCAGGGACCCAATTAGAAGCACGCCATCTGATGGCTGAGCCTCTATTTGATTATTCATTTAATATGGCAGAATGCTTAAAGGGATAGTTCTCCCAAAAATTTAAATTCTCTCATCATTTACTCGCCCTCATGCCATCCCAGATGTGTATGACTTTCTTGCTTAAAGCTTTTTAGAAGGATATCTCAGCTCTGTTGGTCCATTCAATGTAAGTGAATTGTGGCAAGAACTTTGAAGCTCCAAAAAGCACATAAATCCAGCATAAAAGTAATCCATACGACTCCAGTGGGTTTTTCCATGTCTTCAGAAGCGATATGATAAGTGTGGGTGAGAAACAGATCAATATATGACTTTTTTTACTATGAATTCTCCCTGCCCAGTAGGTGATGAGATGCACGTGGAATGCGAATAAAAAAATAAAAAGTGAAAAATTCTGTATCATGTCCAGTGAACAACTACAGCATTCTAAGAACCAGCACTATATCTATAAAACATCAATTAAAAATATTTAAAAAAATGCTCTTTCACATTATGACGAAAAATGTAAACAAAATAAAGAATTTTTTTTATTGATGGAATCTACAGTATGTACTTCTGCATGTCTGATATGAGACTGTAAATATATAGGCTAATAATATAGACTGTAAATAGCTCACACACACATCCTCCTCTTGAAATCCAATTCTCTAACTAGTATTTCTTAGTTGCATTCAACAACTGTGATTTGGGTAGGGCAAAGGTCATCCTGACAGAGCTCTTCAACAGCTTTCAAGTGTTAAAATGGCCAGATGTCACCCTATTTGTAACCTTTAAAAGATAAGTGTTTTGCTTTGTCTGAAAAATGTATTTCCCACTACTGTAAACTGAGCTGTTTCCTCTTTCTTAAGTATAATCTCTGTGAATAATGACAGCAAAGCAGCTCTGGTAGGCTTTCTCTTCACTCTTGGCCTACACGTCTCTTCTGATCTGCTGTCAGAAATGCAGAGTACATCTGTACAGCATAAAAACAGCCACAGTGTGTCCACACTGTTCCCTCATTGCATGTCTGAAGGCATCAAGCTCACTCTCACTCACACGCAGTGCTTTAGAGTCATTCTGCAAGATCGTCTCACTTTGACTTCCCGTTTATGACGAATACCTTTTTAGTTCTGGGTATTTAATCCTTGCCATTAAATAATTAAAGTAGACTGTAAGATTTTTTACACACAGACAAGGAGACAAGAGATAGATAGATCTATAATTTGTCTCAAAGTCCTGTACTTTCAATGTCATGTTAACTTTGGGACAGCAGCGACATCTGCTGGTTGAGAGGGGCAATTCAGTGAAGTAGCAAGGATATTATTCATCATTTGATTTATGCCTTCATTAAAAAGTTAAATGTAATCCATCCCTAAATGTAAAATAAATAGTTGTTTATTCACTCCGCTAGAGATTTCGAACTATTGCAGCAGGATAGTGGTAAAATTAAATCCAAGCATCTTAGACAACGATCCAGTTTGTAAAAAATCACTTTAATTGCACCACGCCAATAGTAAAACTGTACACATCAGCCATCTTCAAAAGAAAATGAGATTAAAATGAGAATTTTTGTTTTGTTTCGGAACACATGAAAAAATAACAGGATAATAATAACATCTTCCAAACAATCAAAACTAGAAAAACACAATGCCTAGTCTCCACTTTCCATTAGGCTTTCCTGGGAATCATCATTTTCCATCTTCTCATCATCTAAAAACAAAAACGAGCAAACACAAATTTAGACACTACAGTATTAGGATAGTTGTGAAATTATGTGCTGTGACATCTGACATATGACATGAGATACTGCTGATAGTCTCAGGTAGGCTCAGACTCAGACGCCATGCCCATGGACTGCCCACAATAACCGTCTCGTGCAAATTGCACACTTAAATAGCAAAGCTGGCTGGTCACTAGGCTATTAAGTGACTTCTAGGAGTCACGTGCACAGATTTTTTTGTTAGTCCACCAGGAAACAAAGTCGTGTTTACAATTCACCAGGTACATTGGGTCATCCTAGATCTTCAGGAGCTAGTAAAATAGATATCCACAAGCAGAAACGTATTCCACTTACGTATAATCATTAATTATCACTCTTGGACAGAACAAAATTCCAATCACTAATTGCTTCTGTTTTCTATACAACCACTCACAGAGACTGCAGTGCTATAAGTGTTTTTCCATGCCTGTCTATTACTGTGGTATCATCGATTTCAGATTTACCTGCCCCAAAAAGGTATGTTACAAGAAAACAAAGTGTAGCTGATCGCTTCACATGAGACAGATGGCTTCTTCCTGTCCAAGTGTGTGGTCTTTGCCAGGAAATTTGCAAAGAGGACCAAAATTAATGCCAATGGTAAAAAGTCTGGCTCTGCTAAACTAGACTACAGGTGGATCAATACTATTGACAAATAGACTTTCAAGTAAAAAAAATCCTGTATCACTGAGGGAATTGTTTATTTAGCAGAGGCCTGTTTAACAAAAGGCCAACACCAGATCTGAACTAAAAAAGGACAGCTGGCAACTGCAATGCAGTCCAGGATCAGTATAAATTTGTGCCTCTTTAAGCCTCATTCAGTTTTCCTGCCTTGGAAAACAGGAAACAGTACTGATACCGCCTTTTTTCAGACTTACTATCCAAAGTCTGCTGAAGTTCCTGGATGGTGGTGAGAATGACATGGAATTGTTTCTTACGAAGCTCCAGCTGATGACGGATAAGAGACAGATTAGCGCAAATATTGATGTTTATGGCAGTGTGCGTATTTAAGAAGATTATTTTAAAAAGTAAAGAAATAGCATTTTCCCATACCTTGTCCTCCACATTCTCTTTGATCTGTGAAAGCTGTTGAAGCTCTTTGTCTAAAGCCTCAAGCTGTCTGCAGAAATAAGATTACAATAGCAATTCAAAAGCTGGTGGGTCAATATAATATTGACCTAACACAGTGAACTAAGTAGTACAGGAGTTTTCCAAGTCTGAGACAGTGGGCCTCGTCTCTGACAAAACTTATTTGACAGCACCCCCATTTTTCTCATTTTAGTCTTTACTGTGAAAAATAAATGAAACACACACAAAAAAAAAATCACTTTGTTCCATTGAAATACAGAACACTGCACTATGTGATCAACAGTCTGGCAGTCTGCTATGCTTCATGCATGGGTTAGGAGAAAAACAATCCAAATTATTTACAATTTATTTTACCTGTAATAATGCATAATAAGGTCTGCTGCAGATGTTTAGATGTGTGCGATTCCACAGGTATCTCATCATTTTGTCACTGAGTTTCATGTGTTCACTTTTTTAGCATCTTCTGTTCAATGAATTGGCAAAAAAAATCTGTTATGAATTTTTTGCTTTATTCGAAGTGCAAATACACTTAAAAACACTCACAGAGGGGGCCTGGGTAACTTAGCGAGTATTGAGGCTGACTACCACCCCAGGAGTTGCGAGTTCGAATCCAGGGCGTGCTGAGTGACTTCAGCCAGGTCTCCTAAGCAACCAAATTGGCCCGGTTGCTAGGGAGGGTAGAGTCACATGGGGTAACCTCCTTGTGATCGCTATAATGTGTGGTTCTCGCTCTCGGTGGGGCACGTGGTGAGTTGTGCGTGGATGCCACGGAGAATAGCGTTGGCCTTGTGATAATATGCACGGATTGACAGTCTCAGACGTGGAGGCAACTGAGATTCATCCTCCGCCATCTGGATTGAGGCGAGTCACTACGCCACCACGAGGACTTAGAGCACATTGGGAATTGGACATTCCAAATTTGGGAGAAAAAAAAAAAACACTCACAGAAGCAGAGTGCTTGCATGAATTTACAGAGGCAGAGCTATGGCTTACTAAGCTAAGAAATACTGGCCTATTATTACTATTAAGCCACCAGCACACATACACAAGTTCTTCTTCGTTCAGAGCTAGAAAGAAGTTCGAAGCAGCTGAACAATGACATACTTTTTGCAAACGTTCAGACACCGGTCACACCGCTGGGGGAGGCGCTTAGTAGGATCCAGTAAGAGATACATACCATCTAATCATCAAGATGGCGCCGCGGATGGCTGCCTTGGTGTGTAGCTCTTCAGTTCTTTTGTTGTTTTTGTTTGTTTGTCCTGTGTTTAGTAATATTTTTCCAGTCAGTTTTACCAGGGACGAACTGCTGAACATTCAGCAGCATATACCAGACAACCTTTTCCCGGTTTTTATATATTCTGACGTTTTGCTGGACATTTTAGTCGGAGGCGCAGCTGTGTTGTTTAAACGCGCTATGAGATGCCTGCGAGGGAGATGAGCAGGAGCGCTGGTCAGGCTCCGTCGGCGCGACTTTTGAACAGCGCTGCCGAGCATTCATCTTGCGAATCTCTGCTCTCTTCCTAACAAAATGGACAAACTACATCTCCTCACCCATACAAACAAGGACTTTTCAAACTCTGCTGCCTTGTGCTTCACAGAAACCTGGCTGAGTTTAGCCATTCCGGACAGCGCGTTACATCTGCCGGGCTTTCAGCTGTTCAGAGTGGATCACATCGCGGAGTTAACGGAGAAAACGAGAGGCGGTGGAACATGCTTTTACATCAATGAAAGCTGATGTAACAACGTTAAAGAGGATGTGCTGTCCTAATTTGGAAGCGTTCTTTATTAACTGTAAGCCGTTCTACTCGCTGCGGCAGTTTTCCTCGTTTATTCTGGTGAGCATGTATATCGTGCCAAACACGTGTGTGAACACAGCACTGCAGCAGCTGACTGATCAAATCAGACACAGAACAACAATACCCGGACTCTTATTATTATTATTCTTGGGGATTTTAACAAAGCAAATCTCACATGTGAACTGCCAAAATACAAACAGCACATTACATGCCCCACCAGAGACAGGAAAATA
This sequence comes from Myxocyprinus asiaticus, assembly GCF_019703515.2. NCBI lineage: Eukaryota > Metazoa > Chordata > Actinopteri > Cypriniformes > Catostomidae > Myxocyprinus > Myxocyprinus asiaticus. Next base: position 12,184,455 of record NC_059380.1, read on the forward strand.
CTGGATCATTGTTACACAACAATAAAGGATGCATATCGCTCTGTCCCTAGAGCAGCTTTGGGACTCTCTGATCACTGTCTGGTACATCTTCTTCCAACCTACAGGCAGAAATCAACCAAGCCAGTAGTAAGGACTGTAAAGAGATGGACCAATGAAGCAGAGTGGGAACTACAAGCCTGCTTCGATTGCAAGGATTGGAGTGTTTTTGAGGCTGCAGCCACAGACCTGGATGAGCTCACAGATACTGTTACGTCATATATCAGTTTCTGTGAGGATATGTGCATTCCTACTAGGAATTATTTAAAGTTCAACAATGACACACCGTGGTTTACAGCAGAGCTCAGGCAACTTCGTCAGGCCAAAGAGGATGCTTACAGGGGTGGGAATAAAGTCTTGTACAATCAGGCCAGGAAAACACTGAACAAGGAAATCAGAGTGGCTAAAAGAAGATACTCTGAGAAGCTGAAAAACAAGTTTTCAGCTAATGACCCAGCATCAGTGTGGAGTGGCATGAAACAACTCACAAATTACAGGACTCCTACCCCCAACCCTGTGGTGGACCAACAACTGGCTGATGACCTGAATGTGTTCTACTGCAGATTTGAAAGGCCCAATCTCACACCCCACACCCTCTCTGACTTTCACTTCACACAAACACCAACACCTCATGCAACCCCCCTCCTCCCCCCTCCTGCTACTCAACCTGCACTTAAGATCTGTGAATATTGATGTGAGCCGGGGCTTTTGGAAACAAAAGACGAGGAAAGCTTCAGGCCCAGATGGCGTCTCACCAGCGTGTCTTCGATCCTGTGCTAACCAGCTGGCCCCCATCTTCATATAAATCTTCAATAGATCACTGGAGCAGTGTGAAGTCCCATGCTGCTTCAAATGCTCAATCATTATTCCTGTCCCAAAGAAACCAAAAATCACAGGACGTAATGACTACAGACTGACATCAGTGGTCATGAAATCATTTGAGAGACTGGTGTTGGCCCAACTGAAGAACATCACTGGACCCTTTCTAGATCCCCTTCAATTTGCTTATCGAGCAAACTGGTCTGTGGATGATGCAGTCAACATGGGACTGAATCATATCCTGCAACATCTGGACAGACCAGGGACATATGCAAGGATCCTTTCTGTGGACTTCAGTTCGGCTTTCAACACCATCATCCCAGCTATACTTCAGAATAAAATACACCAACTCTCTGTTCACATGTCTATCTGTCAGTGAATTACCAGCTTTCTGACGGACAGGCAGCAGCTTGTGAGACAGGGGAAACTCACTTCCAGCACCTGTACAATCAGCACTGGTGCCCCCCAGGGATGTGTGCTCTCCCCACTACTCTTCTCCCTCTACACCAATGACTGCATCGCCAAGGACCCTGAAGTTTGCAGACGACACCACTGTCATCGGCCTCATCCGAGATGACGATAAGTCTGCATACAGAAGGGAGGTTGTACAGCTGGCTATCTGGTGCAGTCAAAACAACCTTGAGCTGAACACGCTCAAAACGGTGGAGATGGTTGTGGACTTTAGGAGGAACACCCCAACACTGACCCCCCTCACCATTCTAAACAGCACTGTGGCAGCAGTGGAGTCATTCAGGTTCCTGGACACTACCATCTCACAGGACCTGAAGTGGGAGACACACATTGACTCCACTGTGAAAAAGGCCCAGCAGAGGTTGTACTTCATTTGCCAGTTCAGGAAGTTCAACCTGCCACAGGTTCTGCTGATACAGTTCTACTCAGCAGTCATTGAGTCTGTCCTCTGTACTTCAATAACTGTCTGGTTTGGTTCAGCTACGAAATCAGACATCAGAAGACTACAAAGGACAGTTTGGACTGCTGAGAGGATTATTGGTTGCCCCCTGCCCACCCTTCAAGAACTATACACTTCCAGAGTGAGGAAAAAGGCTGGAAAAATCACTCTGGACTCCACTCACCCTGCCCATTACCTTTTTGAACTTCAGAGCTCTGAGCACCAGAGCCATCAGGCACAGGAACAGTTTTTTTCCCTCAGGCTATCCATCTCATGAACAGTTAACTTGCCCCATTGAGCAATAACTATGTGCAATACACAGTTTAGTCTTTTTTATATTTATCCAACACATCCAACATCTTCTGCCATTGAATTCCTCTGAAAAAAAAAAAATTGTACATAACAGATTTGTATTTTGCACTGTACATAACAGATAACAGATTTGGTATTAGATTTGCACTACGTATATGTCTGTGTGTATGTACGTATGTATGTATGTGTGTGTCTGTGTGTATGTACGTATGTGTATAATTATTTTTTCTTTTTTTTATTATTATCTGTCTTGCTGCTGTTTTTGTATTGTTTTTGTATTGTTGTACACTGGAAGCTCCTGTCACCATGACAAATTCCTTGTATGTGTAAGCATACTTGGCAATAAAGCTGATTCTGATTCTTCTGAGATCAGTAAAAGCTATTTTAACCACTCAAAATTGATTTAAAGTAATATATACGCAGTAGATAATCTGTATTTTGTAATATTTACCTTTTGCATTCATGGCGCTAAAGCACTAACAAGCTACACGCGGCCATAATATGTGCTGATTACACTTTTATTGTAATTCATAATGACATGGATACTGAGAGTGTTAATAGGTAGAATACAGACAAATAAATGATGATAGACATATCTTGCTATGGGCAGATGTGTGAATGGCTTTCAGCTGCAGATGGCACATGAGTGAATGGGCAATTAAGAGTTTTTTAGTAAATTTGATTCCTTTTGCAGACTAATTAAACAATTAACAAAACTAAAATATGTTCGTGGAATATGCCTCTATGCGAACGATCATTCAGATGTGGGTAAGTTTGCATCAGTTCGCTAATAACTCTTCATGCCAGTGTGTTCATGTTGACTGATCTTAAACTGACTGAATAATGTAACTGGAATTAGCTGTCCGCCACAAAGTAGGGGAAGCTTCAGGTCACACCTACCATTGACGTGGACCAATGGCAGTAAGAAAGTGATTAGCAGCCAGTGCAAAGTTTTCCTGAAAGTTACAAACCACCAAAACAAACTCAAAAAAACTTCTTTTTGGACAGATTTTGGTCTAAATTATGTCAAACCCGTTCATTTTTCAATTTTGTATGAAGTGTGCACTGGCCTTTAATTTTCAGTTGTTTTTGAATAAAAATTAACGTTATTTTTTTTGCAGCTTTCTTTGTGCTTCCCCTCGGTCCTCTAATATGTTCCGATGCTCCCTTTTTTGTAGCTTTCTTTGCACCTCCCCTCAGCCCCCTAATATGTTAAAATGCTCTCTTTCCACGTTGAAAAGTAGTAAAACTGCTATGCAAGTTTGATCAATAAAAAAAAAAAAAAAAAAAAGGAATGGCAAACTTACTTTAAGGTCTCATGTCGGTCTGGATGTTGCTTGATAACTCTGGCCAAAGCATCATACTCTACAAATGAGCAAGTTAATTGAGTTACAGCCACTCAATTAGTTTTGATGAAAACAAAGAAGCTGTTTTACCAGGGATCATCTCACCTTGACGATTTTTGCGTATCCTTTTCGCTCTCTGGATTTCTTTTTTGCACTCAGCAATCTTTTCATGTGCTGATGTTATACTTTTCTCTATTTAGGGAGACACAAGAGAATTGTGCTATGCAAACAAGTGAACACGTGGTGACAATACTTGACAAAGTCAAACAGGCAAAACAACTGGACGTTTTACCAATATCTGCATATATTGCTTCATAATTCTCCATTTCTTTCAGGTTCATGTCATACACGAGCAGAGTCTTTCCCATGGAGTATTCACACTGAGATAAAGATGTCAGCATCCTTTGATACTGTGCGAACCTGCAGCAACATACAAATGAAGACATACAAATGAACAATTGGTAAAACTAAGTAACATCTCAATTGCAATTCAGACCCATATTAGACTGAGTCACAGATAGTCTTAGTCGCTTAAATTACCCTTCCTCTGGTGAGATATTGGAGTGGCACCATTTGATGAAGGTCTTCATGAGCACATTAATGCGTCTATCATCTCCAGCTCCATCTCCATCTATAAGAAGACGCTTCCGAATAACCTCATCTATGATGAGATACACAACAGGTTAATGTGGCATAATGCTATCAGAATGGACTTAAGATAACACCATTTGAGAAATATGATTGAGCACTGTAATGTAACCAAATATTCAATAATGGGGGAGCCAAATGTAAAGTGCAGGAATCTGTCCCCGCGTGCACCTAACTAATGTGTTTAAATGACAGGATTTAATAACAATTGATGTTTCAGGTTCAGGGCTCAACAATAAGGATGGCCCGCAAGCCGGGGCCAGTGTGAGAGAGTTTCAGGCCAGTGACTCTCTTACATGGGTTGATTTTGTACATGTGTTTGTATGCCTTCCAATTTTTTTGTGATGTTGCTGCTATGACGCTGTTGCAAGTTCTGCTGATTTCAATGTGTCACCAAGGTCATATCATTTAGCTGGCTAACATAGATCAGGTTTTGTTAAAGTTGTGAGAATGCATCTGTAAAGATAAGCTGAATATTATAAACCAATAAGTAATGTTTTGCACCATACACCATAGTTTTCCAGTAAAAGTCATGGAGTTAATAATAGATGTATAATTTCCAGCTGTTATTGCAAATGAAAAACCTAGTATGTTTTTATCAACAAAAAAACAAAAAAACAAAATCTGGCATTTAAAAAATACATATATACTGCATATATTGTGGTGGAGCTGGAGTGTATGTTAACAGGGCAAATAATTTTTTTTTTAATCAAAATAAAAATCCTTACTGTTGAGCCCTGAGGTTAATAATGCAATGTACATATGCTACATGAAGTAGCATTGTAAAAATAACTTACATTCTTTTTCAAATAAAAAATCTCCTTCCTAATCGAAGAGGCTGAAGGCTATGGAAGTGTCTGCATTTTAGAAAGATTCAAATAACAAATAAACATGGCAATACCGGTGTTATGGATCAACTAGGGATCATGTTAACTGGGGATGTGCGCATGCACGCGAATCATTTTACTTGCCTTTTAAGCATATTTATTTAATGTGAATTGTCAAGGAGCAAAGAAAAGACATATTGCACATTATAAATTTTTTTTGCTATCATTATTATAACCGAGTTTTTTCATCAATGTCTGTTCTAATGAATTTGACAGTTTAAAAGCTATTTTTTTCCCCCCTTTTTCTCCCAATTTTGAATGCACAATTCCCAATGTGCTTTTTAAGTCCTTGTGGTCGTGTAGTGATTCACCTCAGTCTGGGTGGCAGAGGACGAATCCCAGTTGCCTCTGTGTCTGAGACCGTCAACCCGCACATCTTATCACGTGGCTTGTTGAGCGCGTTGCCACGGAGACATAGCGCATGTGCAGGCTTCACGCCATCCACCGCGGCAACCATTCTCAACTCACAGTGCGCCCCACCGAAAACAAACCACATTATGGTGACCAGGAGGAGGTTACCCCATGTGACTCTACCCTCCCGTCTTTGCCACTGAGCTACCCAGGCCCCCTGTTTAAAAGCTATTTTAACTGTTTCACAGGGTAACATGGTTGCCCATGTTAATGTGGGACATTGGTTTGAATGGGAACTGGCGATTACATTTTTCAGAGCAGTAAATCACATGTTGAATTATTTTATTTGCAACACTAAAGCATCATATGCTGATATGTGTCAATAATACACTTTCAATTGCTTTTATTTCTTTATAATGAATAATGGCTTGATGAACTAATAGTCTGAGTAACTTTCTCCTGCAAAGTGAACAAATGATAATAGATAGGACACTGGTCCAGTAGTAAATCATATTGGCATTAAATGTTGTGACCTGGGTTCAAATCCTGATCAATCAGGACAAATCTGAAGCTTTGCTGCAGATTATTATATATTTTAATAGGTCTATTGAAAACAATTTTGTAAATCACATACACAGACACAATTTATTATATTGTTTTTTTGTTTTGGATTTTCTCCCCCTTTTCTCCCCAATTTGGAATGCCCAATTCCCAATGTGCTCTAAGTCCTCGTGGTGGCGTAGTAACTCTTCTCAATCTGGGTGGTGGGGGACGAATATCAGTTGCCTCTGCGTCTGAGACGTGAATCCGCACATCTTATCACGTGGCTTGTCGAACATGTTACCATAGAGACATAGCGCATGTGGAGGCTTCACGCTATTCTCCGTGGCATCCACGCACAACTCACCACGTGCCCCACCGAGAGCAAGAACCACATTATGGTGACCACCAGGAGGTTACCCCATGTGGCTCTACCCTCCCTAGCAACCAGGCCAATTTGGTTGCTTAGAAGACCTGGCTGGAGTCACTCAGCACACTCTGGATTCGAACTCATGACTCCAGGGGTGGTAGTCAGAGTCAATACTCACTGAGCTACCCAGGCTGTAAAACAATTTTAAGATTTAAGATTGTTAGGCAAAATTGTAAGATTTTCTAACAAAATCATTATGTTTCTGAAGAACTTTCTCATGCTTTCTCAGAGTACCATTTATTCTTACCCATAGGTCAATTTGGCCTTTGTATTTGCTCCCCACCAAAAATATTGCACTGTTCTGAAAGATCATCATGGGTAGTCAAACATATGACATTGTCATGCACAGAACCTTTGAAAAGTAGAAGATGCTATTATAACAATTTAAATAAAAATGCAGATACTCACAGAGAATTCAACACAGGTCTGTATGCATGGTTAGCAAACACACTACTCCTAGACCAACAGGCCTTCTATGTGAACAGTAACAATTGTTTTACTGTTTTAATTGAAAACTTTTCAAGCTACTGTATTTTATATATATATATATATATATATATATATATATCTGTTAAATTACATATATGTAATTTAACAGTATAGGCCTATTGTTGACACATATAAGCCTATGATGCTTTAGTGTTGCAAATAAAAGACATCCACATGTGATTTACTGATAGGACAAGTGTAATCGCCAGTTCCCATTCAAACCAATGTCCCACTTTAACATGGGCAACCATGTTATCCTCTGAAACCTTGTTAAAATCGCCCTTAAACTGTGTCAAATTCATTGGAACAGACCTCGATCATACAAAGCGGGTTAATAATGACACCAACATTTTTTGGATTATGTGTAAACGCCTTTTCTTGGCTTCCTGGCAATTCACATTGAACGAATCTGCTGAAAAGGCAAGTAAAGTTATTCACGTGCACGCGCACATCCTCAGTTAACACGATCCCTAGTTGATCCAGAACACCGGCATACAGAATTTGCCAATTAGAAAATAAACACTCAAAAACGCCTTGCAGAATCAAACTTAAATTTTCAATCACTCGTCTCAGTAAATTAAATGAGCGATTTCAACCTAATTTAAATGTTTTTGTCTTGTTTTAGGTATTCTGAATAAGACCTAGCACATCACATGGCTAACCAGCTCTGATTCTGCATGTATTCTCCTTTTCTCACTTGAAATAAGTTCCTATAGTTTACAAAAACACATAGTGTCAGGCACCGATTTAATAAATCGTACTGATTGGCCACACAGTAAACGAACACGCATAGACCACAATTACCAAAAAACTCATACCATCTGTAATGCTACCCATTTTTCCAAAACTGTATCCAAAAGCTATTCGAAAAAACTTTATTGGTGGGCGCGCGGGTCAAAGAGCAGCAGCGCCCCGCCTCTGTAGCGAAGCAAATTACCCAAACCATAGCACGTATAATTCTTCACAACGCGTCCACAGTTTTTATCTCTTATTTTTTTTTCTTTTCGCCAAAGTCATTTAAAAGTTGTGTCAAGTGTATGCGGTTCTTATCTCGTGTTCTTGGTTCTGCATCAGTATGCAGTTTTTGAGATTTAATGTTAGAGGGAAGTGAAGAAATAGGCTGTGTTTCAAAATATAGTTAGCTGCCTACCTAGACAGCATTTATGGGCTTTATGAAGTTTAGAGTAGTGTTACATTTAATTGTTGACGGGAAAGAAAATAAGGCTGTGAGGGACAGAAGTGTAGTCTTCAATTGGTTGAATTTTTTTTTTTTTTTTTTTGATCGTTTAGATGGAAAAACTTAAAAATACAATAATAATAAAAAAAGAAAACTATAATGGGAGTTGTGAAATTATATGTGATATCTAGGACCTTTATACAGCTTTATACAGTGAATATGGTGGCCCAGGGGTGCACAACACACTAAAATTAGCAAAGCAAATAAAAACTGAAAGTGCACACAAACAACGAAATGAAGCCACAACACAATGGAAATAAGCCACTACACAAAATCTACAAAACAATGAAAATATGTAGCCACAACACAACAGATTAGCCGCAACACAATGGAAAGAAACACAATACAACAAAATTAAGTCACAACCCAAAATAAGCCACAACACAACAACAACAAATAGTGTTTACAAGTATTTATTTTGTTGTGTTGTGGCTTATTTCCATTATGTGTGAGAATTCCAATTGAAAGTGATCATCCCTATACCCTACTCACTACAAAAGACAGGGATCTTGATGTGGGCACTCTGAAGGGAGCATGGCATCACAGTTTAAATGTAGCCTTCACTAAAAGTCTTGTGAAAGGGCCCTTTGTGAAATAATTAACTTTCTTATTTTTGTTTGGAACAGCCTTTCGAGTGGCGTCCCCTTCCCGAGATGCCCTTCAATGGCGCATAAATGTCGTTTGGAAAACGCCCTTAATTTCGTTATTCTGTGGTTTGTTTTGATTGTGGTTTGAAGTTTTGTTTGCTTTGGTAATTCTGTTGTGTTGCGCACCCCTTGGCCACCGTAGAATACCACTGAAGAGACGACTAGTCTATATCTCTAACAATCTCGTTTTAATTCCCGTCAAAAAATTTAATTAGGTGCTACTCCACAGGTTCTAACAAAAACAGCTGTTTAAACACTCCAAACGCGTAAATGCCGTTCAAGAACGTTTTCGAACGTTCCAAACGCGCGTGAGACGGCCAGAAATGCTGTCTTGGTAGGCTACTGACTAGGTTTAGAAACACAGCCACAGTGTCCAGTGACAGGCGTGCTCGGTGCATGCGTGCTGCTGGAGTCAGTCAGTGACGTTCTTGTCCCAGAATGCTGCCTGGTAAACAGACATGGAAGCACCTGGTGGAGACCTCCACAGTCACTGAGCGCTGCACTCGCTCTTTAAGCTGATCTTCATTTTCAATACACCCTAAAGCCTGCGCCTTTTTTCTCTTTTGAGCTCTACCGGAACGTCTGGTGTCCAGGACATTGGTAAGAGAACAATGATGACATCGAGATCAGCTGCTAATGTCTGTTCTGCCAGTTAGCCAGTTGCATGCTCCAGCAGCAGTGCCACTCAGCTGCTCAGTTAGCGAGGAAGCTAAACCTGCTGCCGCCCCCTCCCCCTCTTATGTCTGTAACATTTTATTTTGGTGACGTAATACTTAAGTTTACTTGGTCCATTTTGCTCTATGACAAACCCGCTATGTTTAGTCCTTATAGAAAAGTTGTTGTGTGTGCCATTCTATCAACTATATGATCATGTCATCATTGCTTTCACTTTCCTAAGTGCACTTGTCAGGTAATAACAGCGTAGTGGATGCAAACAAGTGGACATTACTAGAAATGAATGGAGCCATATTAGAGGTTCGATGAAGAAACAATTAGCAGAAGACTTTTTTAAAAGTTCAAGGACATGGCATTTTTGAGAGAGGAACCATGTTTCTAAACTTTACACTGAGCATTGGTAGGAAGGGGAAGGCAAAGTTTAGCACTTACAGAATCTGTCAACCCACTTTTCTATTTTCTTTAATTTAACTTTTAAAGTGTTTAAAATATTAGTTTGCATTTTCTGAGCTATTAAACATTTTACTTTAAGCCAAAACATGTTTTCTCCAACATTCTGACAAATGGAGCATTTTTTTCTTCTTCAACAGATGGACTATTCATTAAGCTATTAATTATGTTTTCTTATATTGCTTTGTAGTCTAATTCAAATCTATGATGTCTCATATGTTCTTGTCTAAAAAAAACAAAACAAAACAAAAAAAAAAACATTGGCTCAAAGATATCAGAACAGTTTGTAAGTTACTGCTTCAGCTGTGCATACTAAATTTGGAATATGAATTGTTTTTAGTCTATGTAGCCATGTTAAAGTGATAGTTCACCCAAAAATGAAAATTATTTTGTCATTTACTCACCCTCATGCCATCCCAGATGTGTGTCTTTCTCTCCTGCAGAAAACAAAGATTTTTTAGAAGAATATGTCAGCTCTGTAGTTCCATACAATGCAAGTAAATGGTGACTAAAACTTTGAAGCTCCAAAAAGCACTAAAAGGCAGCATAAATGTAATCCATACGACTCCAGTGGTTTAATCCATCTCTTCTGAAGCCATCCAATTTGTTTTGGGTGAGAACAGACCAAAATACAACTCCTTTTTCACTGTACATCTTGCAATTGCAGTCTATAGGCACAATCATGATTTATAGCTCGATTACACTTCCTAGTGCATGACGCATGCGCAGAGTTCTAGATGATGCTAGGAAGTGTAATTGACCTTGAAATTACGATCCCCAAGGAGTAGGCCTGTCGTGATTATTAAATAATCATCTGATCGTGGTTATTTGATCAGCAGCTCCTGAACAGCTCCTGTCCGGAAGAGCGCATGAAGTGCTTTTAAAAGTGCTCTGATGCGTGTGCTGTCAGCAGAGGCTCGCGACAAAATATAAACTTTGATAGTGAAGGCAAAGCGCTCCGCCTTCACTTAAAACGATCATGTAATGTACCTGGTCATAGCGAATTCATACATGCAGTGTTAATGGCACTCAGTGACACAGAGGATAAGACAAACACTTACTCTATTTCTGTAGTTTGATAAAATGATGAAACAAAATCTCAAAGGTTTTGCTTCATGAGAAATAAGGATTTGTGGGTTTAATCAAAGAGCATTAAAATTACATGTAAAGTGAAAAAAATTAGGGTATAAATATTTTACTATTGCATAATTAAATAATGTAATATAACATAAATATTATTAAAATATATAAAAAAATTATATACTGTATATTTTACAAATATATATATATATATATATAAATAATATAAAATGAGTTCTGAAAACAACAGTGTAAATGTAAAATTTACCAAAACTAAAGTTGACCAAAACAAAAAGAGAGACACAGAAATATTTTGATATTTAAAACATTATTTTATGTCATTCATAATGATCATTTCATAATCATCACAGGCCAATCAAGGAGACTGCTAATGTTAAGATTTACAGTGTAAAAGTTTATTTTTTGGTCTGTTCTCATTCAAAATCAATTGGATTGATTCAGAAGACATAGATTAAACCACTGGAGTCTTATGGATTACTTATGCAGACTTATGAGTCTTATGCAGAGGAAAGAAAGTCATACACATCTGGAATGACAAGAGGGTGAGTAAATAATTACAGAATTTTCATTTTTGGGTGAACTATTCCTTTAAGACCTTGGCAACAAGTGGGTATTGCAGTGGAAACTGAAATATCGTTCTGTAGAATGTTAGATGCAGCCTGACTTGGAAAACTTTGAAAGCACAAAGAACATCTCATCAGAGCGTCATCAGCCTCCATTCCCCTCATACCAACACTTGATGTGTAATTCCTTCATCAATTACCAGTGAGGCTAATCGTCATCCAGCAAACACTGGAAAGATGTTATTAGTGTATATTTGTTATTTCCTCTGTTTTTGGATATATTCTAAAATTATGTAATAAAATTTGTATTTTACATGTACTGTAATGAGTTGAATGCCTAATAGAAACTTTTCTCTGTGATTTTCTTTTTTCATTCCACATAAACAGATGGCATTATATAGTGTAAAACAGAGAGGCTCTGATTAGTTCAAATAAATTAATTAGATTATGAATCTCTGTAGCAAACACTAAACATATGCTAGAAAGTCAAAACATTTTCACTGGTCACTTGTATCCCTGAGACGGATTATCAGGCTGTCAACTGAAGGGCTCTCAGATGGTTAACCAGGGAAAGTTGTTATTGGATTGGGTTACTCTGTAGCGACGGGCTCCTCCATAAGTAGATATTGTACCAGTAAAAAACACTAGAGCAGAAAGCTGCAGCCAGATTCTCTTGGCCTTGGGCTGTGAAGGCTCCTTTGTTAAAAGACAAACAGCTATTGGCCTAAACAGTGATTTTTACTCAGAATGTTAAAACAATGCTGCTAACGTGCCCTTTCTTATGTCTCCTTTGTCCAGATTCCCTCACCAGCTTGTGTAGCAGTCTGGAATCACCAAAGCTGATGAGGATCTACTGACTTGACCAGTTTTGTTCCATTTTTTTTTACTTTTGACAAGGTATGAGATACTGTTTACAGCTCACAAATCATATGATTTTCAGCTGCTGTCTCCTGTACAAAATCCCACCCAAAGTGTTTTAGTACTCAGTAAGAGAAAATTAGATTAATTTTGCACAGTTTTATTAAGTTGTGTAAGATGTTCAGAATCAAAAGCAGTAGCTTTCTTCAGATTAATTTTTCAGTCCATTAGATACTGAAGAATTATTATTACTATGGGCTCTATTTCCATGGCCGCACTAAGCGCATCGCTACTCGCAACCACCGTGTGCAACGTCTTATCCAATTTTCATGAGAGCGCTAATTCTAAGCTCAATTTTCATGCCAGTGCAAAGCGCAAGTGGGCATGGATAGGAGTGTTTGCGCTATCTCTGGGTGTATGCGCGCAAACTCTGGGTGTATTGTATGTTAAAGAAGTGGTGCAAAACAAAATTTGCTATTGAGAAAGAGGTAATTGTGCTAAGACGTTTGAGAAGCACTTCTGTTTTCAGTGGAAAGTCTAAACTCAGTTTCTGCATTTGCAGTTTGGAGATTCCACCAGCAGGTGGTAATAAAGTCCATGTCCAAACTCTGAAAATATAATGGAACAAAAAAATCATGTCTCTTATAATCACTGTTGTAGCCGTTTAATGAAACAGAAATGTATAGAGATTTGTGTAAAACATGCTAGAGGTCATGTTTTTTATTTTATTTTTTATTTTTATTATTATTATTATTCTATTTACAGTTGCATTTATGACCTAATTTGTATTAGTAATTTTCCACCTGTTGTCATAGAGTGATTTTTAAGTCACTGTAAAAGGGGCCAATGAAAGAAGTTGGAGAGGTCGTTTTATTAAAAAAAAAATTGACCACTTTGTTATTTTGATTATATTTTTGTTTCGTTTGAAATGTTATTTAAATTTAGAAATATTTTTGGTTTAAGTTTTTTGTGTTTCATAAATAAATGTAATTTTTATGGCAAAATTGATCAGTAGAAGTGAAGAGAAGTGAGTGCAAAAAAACAAAAACAATCCCTCGATCCACAGCCTAACCTAGAGGGCCGATAAATTAACTGTTAATACTAGCCATTATTTGTGTGTCACTTGATCAGTATGATTAATTAAACTTACATTCTTTACAATTTAACGGCCTACATCCAAATCTTGATTTTCAATGAGGATAAAAGGAGCAAGTTAGTGTCATAGAAATATGCCTGGCATTCAACAAGGACGCAGGTTAATGCCCAAAAGAAAGTCAGTCAATATTTCTATTCTTCGAATTCATTGCATACAGTCCATTTACACTACCAACTATTTATGAATGTGCTGTCTTTGTTTATATTGCTGGTGCTTGACAGGGATTGGATTATATAATAGGACGCAGATGGTTCAATAACCCTAGAAGTACCTCAGAATTAATTTGCACTTAACCCAGCCCATTAGCACTTTGCATGTGCAATTTTGCCAAACCCACTTGCACCTAGACTTAGCGAATGCTTGCACGAAAATACAAAAACTTCATGGCCATGCCCCCTGACTTTGCACATATGACTTAAAGCATAGCACTGTGCTTAGTGCTAGCGCTCTTAAAATAGGGCCCTAAATCTTTAACATGCTGTGACTTTGTAATGGGTTTTTTAATAGATCGATAAAAGATGAGACCCTTAAAGCAGATGCACCTGTATTGCTCTAAATGTAATAAGGATTGGTGCTAACGCTGAAGGGATTTTTTACACCAGTCCTTGCAAAAAGTTGTAATTTCTTTCTGCAAGCAAACATTAAATGTGATTTATTTCCTGCTGGTTGTACTTAATGTTCATACACATAAACAGTATAAAACGCTCTCAAAATTGATCTTTGGTGATCTCAATAAACCAGCTCTTACATCTATTAAATACAAACATCTATGTTGACTATGAACATATTTTAGGTACTGACCCATTATTTTATTGCATAAAGCTCCAAATCGAGCTATTCCATGTTAAATTTAGATGTGTTTGTCTCTTATTATTCTTATCTGTTCTTATTCTGTATGAATTGGCTCAGAAATATTTGAGTGTATATGAGACACATTCTTACAGGTGGAGAAATGGCCTAGAACGTATAGCCTAGAACGTATTTACTAATGCCTGTGTTCCAGAAATCTGATTTATTTATGTGTCTGATCAGTTTCAGTAAATAAATTTTAGAGCATGCAAAAAAAAGTGCGAAAGGTCTTCATACTTATAACACAATTTTCTTTTAACCATGCCTCTAACTTTATACCATATTCAAACTGATAGTGTTTGTAAAACTTTGCAAAGTTTTTTATTTAAATAGCGATTTGATTTAAAATTTGCAGTGCAGCTTTGTTCAAAAGTTTTGTTTTGCCTAAATGATTTTGTTGATAATCTTTCAGATCTAGATATGCCCAAAACCTGTGTGGGTAAGAAATGCTCAGAGTATCAACATTAGGTGGATTTCCATCCAACTATTTTTATGGACATTTTCAAATTGCACATAAGAAATCCTGAATGGAAACGCTTGATATGCAAATAAACGTTCTAAATTCGCTTAAAATGTAATGCACTAGGAGGAGCTGGATTTTCTAAAGTTTCACATTAGTTAAAATGCACATTAAGGCGATGGAAACGGTTTATTTGCAAAACGATGACGTGTTTTGACCATTCGTGCATGTATTATGAGTGTGCGATAGCTTGATGTGACTAGCCCACCGAAAGGTCCAACCTTGGCACACAATTCTTTGAACATAGCACTTGTTATTCAGAAGTGTTTAACCCACTGCTGGTCGATAAAGTGGGTCCTCACAATCCGGCAGAACAGTTTTAGTGCGGGCGCTCCTAAGTATGCGGAGACTGGTGGTGTGTGGCAATGCAGCTATTTCAACCCACATTATATCATATATTACACTTATTCTGCAGTGTCTTGTGGATGCATTTAATAAAATGATATACTTGCTCCAATCTTGCAAATAAAACTGTCCCCAATGCAGGGAGAGGTCATTCAGCTGCTCCATCATGGCGAGGCCGCTCCCTCATGATAATGCACATTATGTAGTGGATGGAAACACGCAACAATTCGTATTTTTTGGAGTCAGATTTTTAGAAATGCGCTTAATAAATGCAAAACATTTTGGATGGAAATCCAGCAAATGATTAATCTCTGGCTGTCATTAAAGGGCCTGAAAACATTCCATAAGCCTCTCCATAGTTTGCAATATGCAGTATTGTCTTGCACTATTGCACTTTTTGTAAATCAAACATGTTTTCGGAAATACAAATGAATTTATGTAATTTTCTTCTTGGAATCTTCAGAGTATTTGTAAATAAATAAATAAAAATAAAATTTGCCATTTATTGGCCCATTTCCTTATTGCTATGTCCTAAATTCTGGGGCGCCAATAGTAAGAGAATGTAGAATTCCAATGCCAGTTGTTTCACTTTGATAACTTAATACATTTTTTGAAACTATTTGTTAAAATAAACGTGATATTATAACACGGCAAAAATTCCTCCCTTCACTCAGGACTAATCCGGATTCCTTCTGTATTTCCCAAATACGATAGTGAAAGGAAGTTTTGAGGTCCTCCTTAAACTTTTATCTCTTTAACCTCCCAACATATAATGTGTGTCTCGAGGAACGCCGTCGCGTGCTGCACGCTCGACTCATATCACAGGAAAAAAGACAATCGAGCTCGCGCATCCCGTGGCACAACACAGAGAGCGTGAATGAATCCCGCTTTCAGCTCAATGTCATTCATTAAAGGAATCCGATCGGCCACCTTAAACGCTCACTGTTGTTGTGTTACATTGTAGCGGAAAGAATGTCGGAAAGGGCCGATGATGACGTCAGGGGGGAGCAGCAGCAGCAGCGCAGCAGAGCGGCCAGGCAGCTGAAGCAGCGGGGAGAAGCCTCCACAGCAATGGCGACTGTTGCGGAGCGCAGATCCCTGCCTAGTCCTGAAATATTGCCGGGACAGCCTTGGAGCAGCTGGGTCGATGTTGTGAAACTGTACGGGAGCGACGGTGAGTTGTTCGGCCGCCGTCGGCCATTGCATTTAAACGGGCAGCCGCGTCAGATCGCGAGCTCTTTCCCGATTGCGTGTAGTTTTGAAATATTGAGAAACGCGACTGGTAGCGAGAGAACAAGCGAGTAAGTGTAACTGTTTGTGTAACTCGGTCCAAATCGCTTCCTCAGGTACAGAATTGGAAGAAAGTTTGAAAGAGTGGGGGAAAAACCGCGAAGCCATGAGACTCTGCAGAGACGGTGAGTACTGTAGCTTTCTCTGGTCAAAGGTGTGTTTTTGTTTTGGTGGTGTGTGCACACTTTTCACGCACCGGCTGACTTTGAAACAAGTGCAGCTGACTTTTGACAGTACAGCCTCTGAAAACTCAGCTGTTATAATCGTTGCATTAATTATAACTGAGTTGTTAGATGTGTATTTATGTAGGCAGTAGGAGAGCACAATGACATTAGTTAATTTACAGTTCTAGGTTGCAGGTTACACTTACTGTATGACTAAGAATGCAATGTTACTTAGAATGAGAGTGTTAGAATGCATCGTGTTTATATCAAGAAAACATTTATATACCTAATGACATCTTTTCCTATGTTTAAATGCGCCTACTTGACAGTTGTATGCATGCAGAAACATGTTTTTCCACCCAGTGTTTGGAGAGAAGTTAACTGTAGACACGAATTTGACGATAAAAGACAATTTTTTAAGTTGAATGTCTTAAAAGCAGACTGAATTTCTATTCTTGGGTAAACTATCCCTTTAAAAATGTACCTAGTATTTTATTGACTCATCTGGCGGGCCTTTGTTGGACCATTGTTTAGAGAAAGGAAATCTGTCTTTAGATCATTTTGATAGATTTTGGCTTTATCCTAAGTTGTCATGAAGTTGTTGTCAATTGTCATCTCCAGGCCTCTCTCACACACTCTTCTGTCTGCATACAAAGAGGTGACATACTGTACATGTGAGGGCACTTATCTGACAGTGCATTTGCATTGGAAAACAGTGGAACCATCGTGTGCTCCTTTGCGCACTTTAGAGTAAATTGGTTAGGTCCTGGAAGAGCCAAAGTTGTCACACAGGAATTTGAGATATGTCAACCTTTGGGTTTCATAAGAAAAAAAAAAAGACATGTTTTTACCTGTAAGGACAAAACACATACTAAACCAGACTGGAATTATTGCTGTTTTTATGTCTGAAATTTGTATGTGTGAAGATGTATTCAAAGCAGCATAAGTGGTGTTGTAGATGTGGACGTTATCAGCCTTAAATAAATAGTTCACACACAAATGAAAATTTTCTCATAATTTACTCACCTTCATGCCATCCAAGATGTGTATGACTTACTTTCTTCTGCTAAACACAAATTTTAGAAAAATATCTTGGCACTGTTCATTCATTCAGTGTAAGTGAATGGTGGCCAGAAATTTGAAGCTCAAAAAAGTACACAAAGGCAGCATAAAGTAATTCATATGACTCCAGTGGTTAAATCAATGTTTTGAATGTGATATAATAGGTGTGGGTGAGAAATAGATCCATATTTAAGTACTTTTTTTTTAGTATAAATGTCTACTTTCACTTGCACATTCTTCTTGTGTTTTTGGTGATTCACATTCTTCATGCATATTGCAACCTACTGGGCGGGGAGGAGAATTTATAATAAAAAAAAGGGCTTAACTGTTGATCTGTTTCTCACCCACGCATATTGTATTGCTTCGGAAGATATGGATTTAACCATTGGAGTCGTATGGATTGTTTTTATGCTGCATTTATGTGCTTTTTAAAGCGTCAAAGTTCTGTCCACCATTCACTTGCATTGAATGGACCAACAGAGCTGAGATATTCTTCTAAAACTCTTCGTTTGAGCTCAGCAGAAGAAAGAAAGTCATACACATCTGGGATGGCATGAGGGTGAGTAAATGATGAGAGAATTTTCATTTTTGGGTGAACTATTCCTTTAAAGAGTTAGATATTTTGCCATCATTTACTCACCCTTGTGTTGTTCCAAACCCTTATTTAATTTTCTGTTGAACACAAAAGCAGATGTTTGGCAGAATGACAGCCTCAGTCACCTTTTGCTTTTATTGTGTCTTTTTTCCTTTTCAAGTGATACAGGGTTCAACCATCACAAAGGTGAGTTAAAAAGGTGACAGAATTTCCATTTATTATCTCTTTGATGCCTTGACTAGAGAGCACTGGGTGTTGCACTATATTCTACAACCTAATATTGAGAGAAGTTTGCTCTGTTATCTGTGACTGTGCACTAGATAGAGGTAGTGTTATTCTTGAATTAGTTTGCCTAAACCTTGTCCATGGCAAACTCACTAAAACTGCAAAACTACATTGAGAAGTTTAAAAAGCCAACTTTCTAGGTTGAAAGTGTTTGATGGAGACGGTGATGGAGGCCATCCTCATTTCCAGTTCAGAGGCTGTTATTGGGCTCTTTATAACCTCTCTTAAAAGGGAGTTAGGAGGGTGGTCACCTCTCTATGAAAAGACCTGCATTTCCACTGACATGAGAGTTGAACAAAGACATAACTGACTATGGTAGTACAGATTCTGCCCATAAACAAACATGGTTTATGCCAGTCTTAGTTTATGAGTCTTACTCTGAGTTTTGAAGACATTTTTTAACATCCAAAGTAGGGTTGCATGGTATACCGGTGCTACGGTAGTATTGCGATACTAAAGCTTCAAAATACTGACGGTGCCACAGTATTTTTTAAACGGTAGTACCGTCAATACGGTAGTAAATATTTTCCGCTAAAACCTTCATTTGATTCAGACCTATCCTATGTCTGCAATAACATTAAAAATGTAATCTTTTCGAGTGGTGTCCCCTTCACGAATAGCACAAAATGTGGTTTATAATATGCCCCTTATATGGTATTGTTTATTTTGTAATGTCTGGTTTTCCCATGCTTCAAACACACACATCTGTATTTGGTGGCCGTGTCTCCTAATGGATAATATGGATTTAAATAAAACTTTGGAAAGTGAGAAGCTTTTTAAAAAAATACAAGTCACACAGCAAGATTTGGAATTATTTTGCATTCTGCCTGATGAGACTGGGAAAACCCATCTGCTGTGAATATCGACAGAGATTTCAAGCCAAAGGAGGAAACACCAGCAACCTTATTAAACACCTTCGGACACATCCCACTACTTTTGCGGATACACGGGTTAGTGCCAATTCATTTAACCTAAATGCTTTATGTTAACATTTACAGATTTACCATATCTCTGTAAAGTCGAACATTGAACTTTGTGGCGAGCAGGGCGGCATCTGGGCAGTGCGAGGCCAGGAAGATAAGTGGCGTATGAGTTCCACCTGTGTGCCACACCGGTCTCGCATTCCAGAAAGGGGCGGAGACAGCAGCAGATGGGGAGAGAGAGATGCATGAGCGATGTCTTTTGTGTGTGATGATGTCTTTAACGTGTCTGCTGAAAAGCAGCACGTGCAGTGAATATTTCGGCTGAAAAACCTTATTGTGTGACGCTGAAAATGTCTGCGTATTTTGTCAAGCCGGTCCCAGCTTCCTCCTTTCCCGAATTGTTACACACTTGTTTCATTTCTTCCAAATACAAATGCATGGTAGTGAAAACTTCACACTCAGTTCGGTTTGATCATGTCCCTCAGCCATGCGATCAAACCGGTGTGTGATCTGCATTCACGCTGCTGTGTACCAGGAGAGGGGCTGAAGCGCTTGTAATAATGAAACAGCTGCTCAAAACAGTCTCTTCAACATCACACTATCTTTATTTTTATGTTACCAACATTCAACCAATCACAGAAATAATGGAATAAAAGTTTAAAGCCGTTTGAACTGGCTGTTTTGATGCGGTGGCTATTTATTTTTTATTACATCAAATTAAGAATGTATTCGGTAACAAGTTATTCCGTTTGAGCGTTCTCACAGTTCATCCATCAGTTATTTTCACCATTTCCAGAGCAACAAGTTGAATGGCTAGTTTCTAAGAACCACCTTTGCTATGACAAACTCAGAATCTCATGCAGCATTGCAACTAGATTTGTGTGCAGAATTTTGCAGATTTGGTTGATTTGAAAAGTATTACATTGTATTTGAATAAATTAAGAATTGACACACTATCATGTGCTGTTGTGATACTACTTGGTATCATGATACCTTAGCTGGTATAGTAATGTAAGATATGATCGTGGTATTGTGACAACCCTAATCTAAAGTCATTTAGCGTCTTTATGCCATCACAAATTTGATATAGCAATTAGAAGGTATTTAAATATTGGGGCTGTCAATTTAACACATTAATAAAGTGCAATCAATTAACACATTAATAGAAATATATATAATGCCCCCTGACCAGTGCTTACCAAGAGAAGGCACACATGAACAACAGCAGTGTTCTTGTGTTTAAAACAGCTTAATGAAACACAAGGGTCTTAAGATGCAAAAATCTTATGTGTATGTAGATAGACAAGCCTTATCTGATGTATGTTTAGATAAAACAAGCCTTATCTGATGTATGTTTAGATAAAACAAGCAACTAAAAATATTGCAGACGAAAATACTAAATAGATTGCTAGGGAAAATAGACCAATGATAGGGTTTATGTTTAATGATTTAGTAATAAAACAGACAATTTCTATTGACTTCTAATGTCATTTAATTAAATGCTCTCGTGTGCCATAATGTAATGTCTTTGAATTATCTTCATTTGGGAGCTCTTCACATCAAATATTGATATGTATGCGATAGTGATGCACCGATCAGGAAATTTAAGGCCGATAATCACAGTTTTTTTTTTTTAACACTGAAATCAGCCGATACAGATCTCATTCCGATTTTTATCCTTTTAAAGTGCCCTTTTGCTACACTTTTAAAAGTTATATGCTGCAGTTATATGTTTATGCCCCACACTGTAAAATTACATTCACTTTACATTAATTGTGAAATGCTAACATGTATTTGAATAGAAAACAGTTATGAATACTTTAGTTTAGTGGTCGACCGGTATATCGCAGAGGCCGACACATGCAAGCAGGCGATTCTCATCTCCCTCAAGAAACAAATCAGCCAAAGGGGAAAATTTATCGGCCGATGCGATATTTAAAAAAGTCAGAATATCGGCCAATAAATTTTCCCCTTTGGCCGATTTGTTTCTTGAGGGAGATGAGAATTGCATGTGAAGCGACTGAGATATGTAAACAACCAGTCACGGTTCGTTTTGTTATGTGCCATCGTGTTACTACAAGAATAGACCGGTGTGCAACACAGTGTCATTTAAAGGTTCGCATATCAGAGCTGCAGCAGATACGTTTGAGCTCATAATGTTAAAGTGCTCACCTGTTTCATTCTCTCTCTCTCTCCTCAACAGTTCCCTGTAACTTTTAACTGTCTTGTCTAATGATAAAAAGGCAAATATCAATCAAACTAATATCAAATACCATCTGTTAATATCCACATATCTCCTTTAAACAGATGTAATAAACCAACCTCACAGAACTTCAGCAGATCCAGCATCATAGCAGGTATTCTTACAGTCTCTCCTCAAATGTTCCCTGTAATTTTTCTAATGATAAAAGGCAAATATAAATAAAACTTCTATTATGTACCGTCTGCAAATATGCAGATATCTAGTTTAAACAGATGTAATTAATGAACCTCACGAAAATCCAGCATTTTCTTCCCATCGAGCGCTCATCTAATATCTTCCTCTGAAGTGCATATTCTATCAGCCAGAATCAAAACTTCAGGATCAGGATCAAAAGTTCCTCTGATTCACAAATCATGACGACAAGCCAAGCAGGCAAATCAGGCCATTTAAACTGTCAGGTGATTGAGGCTCGTGCTGGATAGGCATGAACATGTGAGTGAGACCAAAGTCTTTCTAGCAAGTCAGTCCACTGTTGGCCATGTTTGGAACGCTCTCGGGAGACTATTTCCAGTCATGAAAGTACAGCTCCTATCTACTTGAATGGAGAAAGACCAAAATCTCCAAAACAGTTGGTCAAGATTACGATCAAAGAACATATTTCAAATCAGCAGTAAAATCTGACAACACAGGTATCATAAATGGTGCTTCTTTACCTCAGATTACGCTAAAAAAAGCAATTTTCCCAGCTTTTATAGCTAATGTGCATGCGTGTTCTCGAGTTGATTGACAGGCAATGTCTGTATCTAAAAGGTGATTGGCTCTTTTACCTGTAAGGCGGGACTTCCTATCTACATCCATTAACCGTTGGAAAAAAACTGCAGTTGGTCGTTCTAATTTTTCCCATTCATTTTAATAGAAGTGGCCTGTCGCTGGTGCAACTTCAAGGTAAAAGCGCTTCACGTGTGCTATGAGTAAATGTCTTATTCACTATGTACTGTATGTACAATTGGTTTGATTACAGCTGGCCCCCATCTTCACACAGATCTTCATAAGATCACTGAAGCAGTGTGAAGTCCCATGCTGCTTCAAACGCTCAATCATTATTCCTGTCATAAAGAAACCAAAAATCACAGGACTTAATGACTACAGACCTGTCACCCTGATGTCTGTGGTCATGAAATCATTTGAGAGACGTGTTGGCCCACCTGAAGAACATCACTGGACCCTTTCTAGATCCCCTTAAATTTTTATTATCGAGCAAACAGGTCTGTGGATGATGCAGTCAACATGGGATTGCATCATATCCTGCAACATCTGGACAGACCAGGGACATATGCAAGGATCCTTTTTGTGGACTTCAGTTCGGCTTTCAACGCCATCATTCCAGCTATACTCCATAATAAATTACACCAGCTCTCTGTTCCAATGTCTGTCTGTCAGTGGATTACCAGTTTTCTGACAGACAGGCTGCAGCTTGTGAGACAGGGGAAACTCACTTCCAGCACCTGTACAATCAGCACTGGTGTCCCCCAGGGATGTGTGCTTTCCCCACTTTTCTTCTCCCTCTACATCAATGACTGCATCGCCAAGGACCCCTCTGTCAAGCTCCTGAAGTTTGCAGACGACACCACTGTCATCGGCCTCATCCGAGATGACGATGAGTCTGCATACAGAAGGGAGGTTGAACAGCTGGCTGTCTGGTGCAGTCAAAACAACCTTGAGCTGAGCACGCTCAAAACGGTGGAGATGATTGTGGACTTTAGGAGGAACACTCCAACACTGACCCCCCCTCACCATTCTAAACAGCACTGTGGCAGCAGTGAAGTCATTCAGGTTCCTGGGCACTACCATCTCACAGGACCTGAAGTGGGAGACACACATTGACTCCATTGTGAAAAAGGCCCAGCAGAGGTTGTACTTCCTTCGCCAGCTGAGGAAATTCAACCTGCCACAGGTGCTGCTGATACAGTTCAACTCAGCAGTCATTGAGTCTGTCTTCTGCACTTCAATAACTGTCTGGTTTGGTTCAGCTATGAAATCAGACATCAGAAGACTACAAAGGACAGTTCGGACTGCCGAGAGGATTATTGGTTGCCCCCCCTTCGAGAACTATACACTTCCAGAGTGAGGAAAAAGGGTGGAAAAATCACTCTGGACCCCACTCACCTTGCCCACTACCTTTTTGAACTGTTGCCTTCTGGCTTCAGAGCTCTGAGCACCAGAACCGTCAGGCACAGGAACAGTTTTTTCCCTCAGGCTATCCATCTCATGAACAGTTAAACTGCCCCATTGAGCAATAACTATGTGCAATACACAGTTTAGTCTTTTTTATATTTATCCAACACATCCAACCTCTTCTGCCATTTCATTCCTCTAAAAAATAATTAAATAAATACAAAAACATTTGCACTGTACATAACAAATTTGTATTTTGCACTGTACATAACACATAACAGATTTGTATTAGATTTGCACTACGTGTGTGTCTGTGTGTGTATGTACGTATAATTATTTTTTATTTTTTATTATTATCTATGTCTTGCTGCTGTTTTTGTATTATTTTTGTATTGTTGTACACTGGAAGCTCCTGTCACCAAGATAAATTCCTTGTATGTGTAAGCATACTTGGCAATAAAGCTCATTCTGATTCTGTTTTTGATGAGAAAATGCGATTGCTAACGTGGAAATGCCATCTATGGTTGCTGGACTACTGTGTGTACTGTTATTTCCTTCTTCCTAATATATTAACAGTTTCTTCATGCAAATAAATTACTAAAATTTGATGACTAAACAGAAATCAGAAGAAACTTCTATCTACCATTTAAAATACAATATTATTTTTTAAGATCATTTTTTACAAAGTTTTGTGTGAAATTGAGTAAATATAGTGCTAAATATTTTTAGCAATTTTATGTTTGTTATTTACTGTACTAAATTGTGTTTGTAAAAGATGAAGCGAGAAGCAGTTTTTCCTTCTTAAGGTGAGGCTTTATTTTCCCCTCTTCGCGACACCACTTTACAGTTTACCTTTACGCACTAAACTAAACACTAACACACACTGCTTTCACAAATAAACTTTCACTACTAGAAAATCCTTGCTCTGGCTCGGCTCTGTCGTATCCAGTCTCTCTCTCGACTAAGTGCTGTGTCGCTCTATTTATGCCGCTCTCCCCGTGCTCACTGAAATTAGAGACAGGTGTTAGACATAATTTAGCTCAGGTGTAAGCGCCCTTACCGCTTTCTCTCTCTCCGGAGAGATGCTTGACCACGCCCCCGCTGCCACAGTGTTATATATTGGCATTGTGTCGGCCTATCGGCCATCCTGCCCTCTGGATATTGGCATTGGTCATTAAAAAAACCCATATCGGTCAACCACTACTTCTGTTATCACTAGCAAATATCATTGTAACATACTGGCAATCAGTAAACACCATGAGAGCATTACACAGCAGAGATGTGTTCAAAAACAAGAGAGATATGGAAGTTTAAGCATAGTTCTAGCAGGAAGATCTCAGGATTCATTCTTTCAAGCATCTCATCCAGTCACAATACAGCCTCCGCTTTATAAGCCTGCACAGCTGTCTCTCTTTGTTTGCATACTTGCGTTGTTTCCATCCCCCTCCACCCCATCATCACCAGTTTAGGTCCCGTCCTAGGCGGGGTAAGCTCCTTACAATTCATACACATGTAATTCATACACATTTTTAAAACAAAGCAGCATATTCATCCAAATTACATAATGTCTGAAAGTGTAAATTTGCAAATGCTTAGTTATTTGCCACTAACCCACCCTCAAGTGGCTGCAGTGTCATAATTCAAGGCCTGATCAAGCGTTCATTTATTAGAGTAGTAGCAGTGTTTGATTTTCCGTGTGTGCAGAACTTTAAAAAAAAAAAAAAAAAAAAAAAAGATCGGCCCTGAAGAACGATCGGCTGATTACATATTTAAGACTGATTTAGATCGGTGCACACGTAATATGCGATTAAATGGCAAATTATGTAATTCATTTAATAAAAATGTTAATCGATTGACAGCCCAATAAATATATAACAAAAATTAATTCAGCAGTTACTTAAATAAGATATTTGTTAATATAATAATTTTATTTCAGAGGAACAAGGAAAATAAGGCAGCTCGAATGTGACAAAAATCAGGCTGTCCATTGTTATCCATCAGATACTTCCATTGTAGACGGCATTTTCGACTACAGTGGGAACAGTCGAGTTTAATGCAGTCTTGTTTTTGTATTTGTTAGTCCAGGCAGACTGATTCATTTCTGTTTTAAAAACTATGTGGTGAGGTTTAAGCCCCAGGTTTAAGGGGCCAGCGCGGAGCCAGTTTTTCTGTGGTGAACCTTGGCATTGGGCCAAATTAGGGAACAGCAACTCTGTTTTGGAAAAGGGCTGTATAGTGGTAACAGGTTCTGAGGGAATAGTAGCACTGTATTGAGTAGTTGAAGTGATTACCAAACCAAAAAGGTGCCTAGACCATTTCATTCCCCCACATGCTTCTTTTCCACCAATACGCATATAATCACTGTGAAACCTCCTCTTCCACACACTTGCACAACTCCTGTACGGTGATCAGTGAAACGTGACTGAACGGAGGGCTGTGTGGTGAAGATCTTGCAGTTCATCATCAGATGAGGAAAAGAGAGCGGGGAGGAGACATAGACAAGCCAGGCGTGGAGTTAAAGCTGCGAATGTGTGCTTGCTCCGTGCAAGAGCTTCTCTACCTAGATCGTTTATCAATGACAATGAAGGGGATGGTCAGATTATCTGCTCATAGTCTCTCACTCTCTTCTCTTCCTGTCTCTCCCTCTCACCTTATTGCCTTCTACGTCTCTCTCGGTTTGTCACTGTCTCTCTTTCTCTACCTCTTTTCTCCCTCCTTCATTTTTGTTTTCCTCTCTGCCATCTACATCTCCATTCTCTCTCTTAGCACATTCTATCTGTCCTCTTCTTCACTTCCTCTCACCTAAGATGCACAATTAAGAGACACTTGAAAATGGTTTTCATGTAATGTCAACCCAGCTCTAATGGAGAGAGCATATCATGATAAGCTGTCATAAGCATGTTGTTCTCTAATGTTAGGATGGATACACGGTGGATTGCTGTCTTGCTTGAAAGGTTTGGTTTCTTTGTTAAAGGAGTGGTTCACCCAAAAAGGAAGATGCTTTCATTATCTACTCACCCTGATATTGCTTCAAATCTGAATGACTTTCTTCCGTGGAACACAACAGAAAAAATGTGAAAAATCATCACATTGCCTTTTGCCAGATTGAGGGCTATTGATGATTCGAGAGTGAATAATACATTCATTTCAGAATGTTCAATGCACAAAGTAATCATATGGTTTCAGAAGACTTGGAATGTACTTCATCGTATCGACTACATTTACTGTAGTTTAATGGTGGATTTATTTATTTATTTTGTTGGTCATTTTTGGAGCCTGACAGCCTGTAGACACATTTAACCCTATTCTGTAAACAAGTTTTTTGAACATTTAAAAAAAAAATAATAATAATGTTTTTCAAACTATTCCTTAAAGATGAAACAGGAAGAATTTTTTTTCCCACTGTCATGGAAAACCTGGAAATGTCAGCAAATATTAAAGTTTTCATTTCCAGACCTGGAAATTATTATTTTTTATTTTTTTTAAGGTCATGGAAATGTACATTTTTCTACTTGTGCTTAGTAAAGTATTTCATTCTCTAGATGTTGCTCTTTTTGTGTGCAATCACAATAAAATCATTTACAAAAATCCTTATCCTGCATTCGGAAACGATTGTAAAAGTCATGTAAATTCATTGCTCAAAAGGTGTGGGAGCCCTGAAGAAAATGTATGTGGAATTTTAAAAGGACGCAGTCCTCCTGAATGTTTTTTGAAATAGTCGTTACTCTCTGCAGGAGTCCCTCAAAGCTGTAGTTAAACACATAGAAGATAATTTTGGAAGCTGTTCATGGAGATGACCTCCTGGCACTGGAGTTTTTAAGCCACTATCTACACGTGTACACATCGGCATGTGTATATTTTGAATACGGTTGAAAATGTCTGCTATTCCTTGTTTAGTAGAGTGTGTTGTGTGGTGTACATTTAAATTGACAATTTAAATGTATCTGGCCAACTGAGATGATGCGCTGCATCAGCATCAGTTCAAAACTTCTTAGGAAGTGACGTCGGATTACAAACCCTCCTAGTGACATTATGACACAGCATGTTTCAAGAGTGTGTCTATGCTCAGAGATGAAGCCACCCTACTTTTTTGACAGTATATGAGGGTCAGCAACTTTTATTAGTAGTCGAATGATAAAGCCATTACTTAAAACTAGAGAGCAAGGTAATAATATTTAAAAAAAAAATTAAAAAAGTTTTATTTATATAGCGCCTTTCCAAAAGCTTAAGGTTGCTTAACAATCAATGTATCAACAATGCAATACAATTTAATGTTAGAAAAGCGTATATGTACACAAAAATGCTGAATTTAACGTAATAATTTTATTATGTATTATAAAATTTTTACTCAATTCTCTACAAAATGTTTTAAAAACAGAAAACGTCCACTATCCACTGATAAGTCTGTGTGACGAGGAGGAGGGCGTGGCCGGGCTGTGACTGAGCACGGCCACGCAGAATCAGCTGATCAGCGGGAGAGCGAGATAAGGGGCGGCCGGAGACGCCGGTTCGAGAGAGAGAGAGACTCACGCGGCCGCGTTGCATGTGTGTTTGTGTCCTTATTTTTTATGTTAAGTTAATTTATATCATTAAAGTCTGCTTACTGTTCAGCTGGTTCCCGCCTTCTCCTTGCCCGTCCTTAGATTGTTACTGTCTGTCAGTAGACGTTCCGATAATCTCAAAATGGCCAAATACCTGCTTGTAGAAGAAGTTACTGTATACAAACAAACACTCGGCTCTGGCAGATTATTGAAGATTTTGGGCTTCTTTAAATTGGATTGGTAGATCAGAAAAGCTGAGGATTTTTCATAATTTATGATATTTAACGGATCACAGTCATTGTTATCGTGTAAGCTTTAATAAGACCCAATACTCCTGCGTCTACTGTTGGTGGATTTAAACTTTTCACGAAGAAATCACATAAACTCTGATTGCAAACACATTTTCTTAATTTCCGAAGTGCAATTGCTAACAGGATGAACAGGACCCCGTCTCAACCACTGCAGGGCATAGATTACTGTTTGTGAAAGAATATGCGAAAAAAATCATGTAATACTTCTCAAATCATGTCTTGGCATTTATTTTGAAAGTAAGGAACTTGTTCAGTCGAAATTGGCCGTTATTAAGTTTGAACATGGAATATGATAATATTGAAGTCAAGTATTATTTACTTTGTGTGGACCAATAATTGAAGCAGCTAAGATGCAAATTGCATGTCTCATGTTAGTTTTCATTTTTATATGCCTAATTTCTCAGGCCTTAGAATTGTGTTAAGTGTGTGAGGATGTGCATTCATCATTATTCAATGGAGGTTTCACAAATGGTTAATAATATTTTTTTTTTTTATCAGGAGTCGGGACATGAGAATAAGGAACGTTTATGGCATTGGAATTTCCTCAGACTCTACTTAGAATAGCAGCAAATAAAGTGCACAGTGACCTATGAGCCTAAATAGCACAATACATAGATCTTTATATGATAAAATCTCACATTAAAGTCAAACTAAAATAATCAAACTGTCACTGCCTGTATATGCACTCTGACCGGGCAGGTTCACATTTCTGTGAGGCAGCGAACGCAAGTGGTCATGTGCGTGGTGTTACACTGCTGCACTTAAAAATCCTAGAAAATCCTTGAAAAGAACCTAGAATCAAGTTTAAAGGTGTAACATTCACATGAAGTCCCTTTTTGCAACCTGAACTTCTTAAAAACACAGCACAACGAATTAGGGATGTCAATTTTCAGACATTTACATAATCGACTGGAAATTAACGATCAGTTAATCGATTAATCGTTAACATTAATATTGCAAAATGCACGTGGAGGACTCCAAATAATATGTGCATGTAGCATACTGTTTAAATATTATTTTGAATTAATACACTTAAGAATGCACGTATTGTCATTTTCATCTTAAAATATTCTTAGTTCAGTGTATTTAAATACATTTGGACTATGTTTAGTTCGAATTTGGGAATTGTTTAATTACTGGTAATGAAATACTGTTAGTAGTAACTTCTATCTTAAGATACTTAAGATATATCATTTGTATTTGAGTTCTCTCTCTTTTTTTTTTTTTTTCCCTCCAATTTGGAATGCCCAATTCCCACTACTTAGTAGATCCTCGTCAGTTACTCACCTCAGTCCGGGTGGCGGAGGACAAGTCTCAGGCCCTGTCCCAAATGGCACCCTCCGCCCTTGTGGTCTTCCTCTGAGTGCAGACCGATGGGGCACTAGTCAGCAAGTCCATGAGGGGGCATGATTGGTAAAAGTGTGCATTTGGGACAGACTTCGACTTCAATCAGATGACGCATTTTTTACATGATGTTTTTATTTACGTGCAGTTTTAAAATTATTATTTAAAAAAGTCATGGCATTGATAGTTAGGGTATAGGAACACACTATAAACTAACTATTGAATATTTGTTTTTATTAAATTATTTCGAGCAACACACTGACAATAAAGCATTAGATAATAAAGAACCTCTGAAAAACAAAGTGCACATATGACTGCAGCAACAAAATCCCATTGTTTTATATCTTCAGAGAACAAATAAACATTATTCAGACACATGGATGGTTACAGCTTAGAACACAGTAAAATGTATAGAAAGAACATTCCACCATATATTCACAAAAGTAGTTATAAAAATACACACAGCCACACTTCTGCAGGTATAAATAGCACTGTTAGACCGAATGTTGCTATATCAATAAATATAAGCAATCTTACAAGCTACTGCCATTTGCATTAAATTATTCTTTCAATAATTCTAAAATCCTCTTTGAAACAACAATAACAATAAATTGAGTAATTTCATATCTCTGGAAAATTAAATAAAACAAAGTTTTGAACAAGTTCTACACATCAGACTTAAAAGTGATTCTATATACCCATGATAAGCAAGTGATCCGCCGTTGACAATCAGGAAAAAGTGATTATTAAAATACATTTTTAATCCGCAATTGAACATCACCTTGTCCGCCACGTTTTTTCCTCCAGCTCAGAAACTGGAGTCCTTCTGATTGGTCTGTCGCAAGGGCTGTTGGGTAGCGGATTGCCGTGAGCCCGGAGCAGTACAGGCTTCAATGAAGACCACATCGAGGGCGCAAAGGGGGCGCTCGCGTGAACCCTCGCAAGTGCTAAAATCACAAATGGGACACACTACGGACTCATAGACTTCACAAGCATGTGCAACTGAAGGCCACGAGACCGCAAGTCCACATGAAGTGCACCATTTGGGACAGGGCCTCAGTTGCCTCCGCTTCTGAGACCGTCAATCCACGCATCTTATCACATTGCTCACTGTGCATGACAGCGCGGAGTCTCCGCAAGTGGAGGCTCATGCTATTCTCCGTAATCCACGCACAACTTACCACGCGCCCCATTGAGAGGGAGAACCACTAATCACGACCACGAGGAGGTTACCCCATGTGACTCTTCCCTCCCTAGCAACCGGGCCAAATTGGTTGCTTAGGAGACCTAGCTGGAGTCACTCAGCACACCCTGGATTCGAACTCGCGACTCCAAGGGTGGTAGTCAGCGTCAATACTCGATGAGCTACCCAGGCCCCCCTGTATTTGAGTTAATTAAAACTTCACATAGTGGATCGTGGGATATTACGGATCTTTGGACTTATGTTTTTTATTAGAAATTAAGTTAAATCATAACACGCTGCATAAACACAGTACATAACATAGGCTACCGCTTCTCTGGTGATCGTGTGATGTCAACTGAATGTACCTTCGTGCTTTCCCGGTGATCGCTGACGTAATTGTAGGTTGGGATGAAACGAGATCAACGGCTTGTTTTCATGTTGTAGTTTAACACACTATCATGGTGTGTGCTGAAATGATTCATGTTAATTTATGGAGAAACGTTCCAACATTGTTTACATTGAGCCCACTTCATCTCTCTGATCTATGCTTCAGCTCTTCTTCTGTGAACAGGATAATGACAAAGCAGAGCGCAATACAGTCACCCTCTAGCTGGCATTTGTCCTGAAATTAATTGACGATCGATAAGCTTAATCGATTAAATTATTAAAGACAGTTAATCGATTTTCGATTAATCATTAACATCCCTACAAAAAATGAAATACAACGCATGTATTTTGAGATGCATTTATGAAAGTTAAAAGTTCTTTCTAACTGTACTTGGTGTCTAAAAATATGGCGATCCTGTGCAAGACGCTGAAAGAAAAAACAGTGAGATTCAGCACAACACTCACAGACTGTTCAGTATATAGAAAAACAGTGCAGACGCACAGAAAATCATGTTTGAACAGCCCCTAACTTGCTCTACTTTGGAAAAACTGACCCAAACCCATCTGTAAAACCCGACATTTTGTCTGAACTCGTCAAGTTCGGGTTTGGTTGGAGACTGCTATTGCATGTGTAGAATAACCGATAGTGATTTGGTATTCAAATAGTGGTACGTCGAAAGGTAACCGAATGTCGACTGTCCATGCACAGTACTAATACTGATTGCTTAAAAAGGTGAATTGACATGTTATTACTGTCCATATAAGGCATGATAAGATGACCAGATTGTTTGTAGCTGCCTCATTTTAGGACAGCTGTGAATTAAACCTTTTAAGTTCTGTCATTATTTACTCTCCTTCATATTTCCATACTTTCTTTGTATGAGAAAAAGGATGCAGTGAAAGTGAATGCTGACTGAGGTTAACAATTTCTATTGTTCCATGGAAGAAAGTCATACTGGTTTCAGCCATCATGAAGATGAGTAAATGACAGAATTTTGTATTGATTTATTTATTTATTTTATTTTTTGAGTGAACGATCACTTTAACAAAACCCCTGATTAACTACTTGACATTTATATTTTGTGAATTCTAAAAGAGGGTAGTGTCCTGATTTCCAGACAGGCAGTGATTACTTGAGAGCAGCACAGCTACAAGGTGAAGCTGACGAGTTTTGAGATGTTTTGTGAGTGTCCTTGTGTCTCTGTGTGAAGGAGTGTCAGTCAAATGCCAGGCACAGTTCTGCTCCTTTTTTCTCACTGTAACAGTATAAGGATGTGCAAGGAGGAGGCGGGAACTGGCTGAACAGTAGACAAAGTTTAATGGTAAACTTAAATCCAACATAAACGTGCAGCGTGGCTGCGTGCGTCTCTCTCTCGCAAATCGGCGCCTCCAGCCACCCTTTATCTCACTCTCCCGCTGATCAGCTGGTTCAGCGCCAGCAAGTGCTCCATCATGGCCTGGCCACACCCTCCTCCTCGTCATACTCCTCCCCCGCACGATTCAGGCTGGGGCTCCTGACTAACCCCCCTCTGCCCTTCCGGCCGTTCTGTAAGCCGGTGGCCCACCCCGCCTCCTGTGAACCTGGGGGGAGAGACGAGGGGAGGCGTGCGGAGAGGGAAAGGGCGTGCGGAGACGCACGGAGAGAGTGAGAGAGAGAGAAGAACTTGCTCACCGGCTCCCGGATGCGCTGTCCTCAACCGTCTTCAGCCGCTCCTCCGCCCTCTGGCGGATGCCAGCTCACGCCTCCTCCAGCGGACAGCAGCGAGTCCTCCGGCCCCTGGCGGACGGAACCGCTCCTCCCCTTCTTGGCAGACGGCTGCGGCTGCTCCCCTGGCGGATGGCAGCAGCGAGAACTCTGCAACAGCGCATCCCTCCTCCCTCCTGGGTTTCGGCACCACTGTAACAGGATAAGGAGTGCGACCGCGTGCGTCTCTCTCTCTCTCTCTCAAACCGGCGCCTCCGGCTGCACTTTATCTCGCTCTCCTGCTGTTCAGCGCCAGCCATGCTCCATCACGGCCCGGCCACGCCCTCCTCCTCGTCACACTCACTTAATCACTCACACTGATTAACCTCCTGGCTCTCAAACTGTCAGTTTTATTGACGGCAAAGCAGATGAGAAACAGGAAATTATTGAGGTGAGAGTGGGAGAATCGGATCTGGACAAGATGCAAGCTGGAATCGAATCTCCATTTCCCATATGAGCACCGTGGCTCTATATAAATGGAGTATGTGAGTCAACTACTAAGAAATGGTTTTGACCAAACCTAATTTTAAAAACCATGGTGATTAGCTGATCTTGTAGTATTATTAGTCACAAAGTAGCACAGGAGGTTTTATTGTGTGTAAAAATGACATGAGAGTGGGTTGTTTCTGAACACAGTGATGCCCTTGCAAATCACGCAGATGATTGGAATGTGTTGCCCTTAAACAAATAATGTTGTTTCCCAGTTCAGCATATAATCCTTTTTTTTTTCTTTTTTTTTTAGAAAATCATCATATGCATGTTGCTGTCAATCACACAGACTAGTCAGATCAAGCATTAGACAATGTAAAATGTACCAAACAGGTAGTTTGCATTTGGAACAAGGGCCACATTAAGCCTCGGTAAATGGCTAGGACTAGGATAAAAACATTTTTATGTGCAGATTTTTTTCCTTTTTCTTTTTTTAGCTGCTTTCATCTACTTTTAGTGCTGCTGTTATTTGTGTGGTGTGGGTAGACTTTTTTCCACAAATGCTGCAGTCAAATCGGGGCACTTTCTGAGAATATGAATCTAGAAAGCCAAATGCCATACTCTACGGCTTCCTTACACTGACATATTTATAATCTTTCGGCCTTGCAGATATTTCACAACTTTACAACTACTACTCTTAATCTGAATCCTCAGTCTCATACTTTCTCCCCCTCAATTACCCTTTTCCTCATCTGCTCTCCCACTAACCTCACACAGTAAAGACCCCCTCCCAAGGCAACCTTTGGAATGACTGGCTCTGTAACTCGCTATCCCTTATCACTTATTTGTTTCTAATAAACACAGGGCGAGTACCTCTGCTGTGTATGACCCTCTGCACCGTGTGAACTCGCTCAGACACTTTTCCTGGAACATCCCTGGAATGTCCTGGGTGGCCTTATCTGAACTGGGCATTTGATAAACTGAACAGACAGTGTAGTGGAGAGACACTATTTTTAAAGGGATAGTTCACCCAAAAATTAAATTGTCTCATTATTTACTCACACTCATGCCATCCCAGATGTTCGCGACTTTCTTTGTTCTGCAGAACAACATTTTTTTTTTGAATCCCAGATGTGTTTGACTTTCTTCTGTAGAACATCTCTGCTCTGTAAGTCCATACAATGCAAGTGAATGGTGACTAAAACTTTGAAGCTCCAAAAAGGATGTAAAGGCAGCATAAAAGTAATCCATAAGACTTCAGTGGTTTGGTCCATGTTATCTGAAGCGATCCAGTCGGTTTTGGGTGAGAACATTTGTTTCTTATGAAAACAGGGCGAGGAGCTTCAACATCCCTGGAATGGCCTGGGAAGACCAAAACGTAACTCCTTTTTCACTGTACATCTACGTCTCTAGGCATGATAATGATTTCAAGCTCGATTACACACCTCCTAGTGCTTGACACATGTGCAGAGCGCAAGATGGTGCTAGGAAGTGTAATCGAGCTTGAAAACATGATCGCTAAGGAGACTGCTGATGTCATGATTTATGGTGAAAAAGAAGTTGCATTTTTATCTGTTCTCACCCAAAACCATTTGGATTGCTTCAGAAGACATGGATTAAACCACTGTAGTCTTATGGATTACTTCTATGCTGCCTTTATGCGTGCTTTTAGAGCTTTACAATTTTGGTCAACATTCACTTGCATTGTATGGATCTACAGAGCTGAGATATTCTTCAAAAAATCTTCGTGTTCTACAGAAGAAAGTCAAACACATCTGGGATGGCATGAGGGTGAGTAAATGATGAGAGAATTTTCATTTTTGGGTGAACTATCCCTTTAAGGATGTGCACTGTGGAAACAAGTGTACCTAAGATTTGGGGGAAAACAAAACAATTTTATGACTTTTGTTGGTAAGTGAGCAGCTGACAGATAATTAATTAATTCATTGGTTGGGTCAGATTTTAATTAGGGATGCACCGATACCACTTTTTCTCTTCCAATTCCGATATCGGAAATCTCAGTATCGGCCGATACCGATCCGATACCAGTGTTATTTTTTTGCATAAACAGTTTAGAATATCTTTACATTATTGTGTGGAACTAATTGGGTGTTCTCTTTAATATTTAAAGAAACACAAACCTCTAACTACACATTTTTTCAATATAAATGTATAGCTTATTAAGAAACACTTTATTTTTAACTAGTATACTGGATAATGTAGCAGCAAAATTAACAGCAATTCCAGTACAAGTCATCAGTAGAAAAGAAGCTTTTTTTTTTTTTTTTGTACATTTTTTTCAACTTGTACCTGGACATTAAAGGATTTAGATCTCTTTTTTTGTTCAATTTAGTTGTAAGACATCAGTCCACTTTTCATTCACACAGTTATTTTTTGGAACCCATTCAACCTAAATTTTATTATAATTAGTAAACAAATGATAATAATAATATTATAATAGTAATACATCTCAATCGTGCACCTTTAACTTTTAAACCCTCACGCTTTTATTTTGACAGGAAGTCTGTTTGTAGGCAAGTTCTCCTTAGTTTAATTAGCTTCTTATTCAAGTTCTGGTAAAAAAAAAAAAAAAAAAAGCACCTCTAGTGCCATTCTAAATGCATATAAGTTAATTGAACTATTGAGCATCTACATCTGAGATGTTGTTCTTGAGTAGCGCTCAAATATTGCACACCGCGCGAAGGCTAAAAATAGCCGCGAGTGTGTGTGTGTCAACAGAGCAGTGGCATTCACTGACGCGCTGGAGCTGCACTTGCATATTATATATTTACTTATAAAACAGCCTTTTGTGATTCACAGAGCTATTGCACGTCTTCAAATGGCTTTGAATAAAATGCACGAGTCATATGAACTACTTTAACTGTGTTTTTATGGTTCTTTTATGTCATTTTTTGAGCTTGACAGTAACGAACATAACTAACACACAGTATCGAATTTGGATCGGGCTCGTCGGACCGATACTCGATCCGTCTAAAAGCTTCAGTATCGGAGCCGATACCGATCCAGGTATCGGATTGGTGCATCCCTATTGATGCATCCTACCAATCTTACAATGATTATGCTTAACAAGCTGACAACATGTAAGGCCTTAAACTTCTATCATCAGGGAAAGGTTGTAACTGTTTAAGCAAAACCTGTTCAACACACCTGGATTTTTGCCCATAAGCATGATTTTGCTTTGCACCCGAATGGTTTTATTAACAGTCTGTCAGCTTATTCAATGTGCAGATATGTTTTATTGTCAAGACCAGAGAAAAACGATGATTTCATGATCTAAACACAGTTTTATGCATTGTCTGATTTTTATAATTACAAATGTTTTTTGTTGTACTGTGAATTGTACTGAATAAACAATGCCTGGCTTCTTCTGTAAAGTTGAAAATAGCCTTGTGTGGAACAGTGGGCAAAAAATGACAGCCAAAGTGACAAAAATGGATATTTAAACTACATTTTTGCCCCTGTTGTGAATTTATGTTTGTACTGCGACTTTTGTATTTGATTTTATGATTTTCAGTCATTATTATAATGTTCATATTAACAATTCACTTCAATTAACTGAGTTTGGATGGATGGATGCATGACACACTGTTTTAATGTGGTTAGAAAAAAGTTTTAGGGTGCAAATGTTGCCCCTTAGTTAAAAAAAAAAAAAAAAAAAAATTTCTTTCTGACATTGGTTCTGTGAGCAAAAAACATGGTATTTGTTAATGTTAACCAATGCTAACACACAAACCTGGTGTGTGTGTGTGTGTGTGTGTGTGTGTGTGTGTGTGTGTGTGTGTGTGTGTGTGTGTGTGTGTGTGTGTGTGTGTGTGTGTCTTTTTGCAGATATGCCCATCTTTGGTCAGTGTCCAGCACAGGATGAATTCTACCTAGTCATGTGTAGCCACTGCAGTCAGGTAGTCAAACCCCAGGCCTTCCAAGCACACTATGGTAAGCCCACCTTTTGTTATCTACAGCTGAATTCCTCTCTCTCTTCCTCACTGTCTTCATTGGAGGTGTTTAAGAAAAATCTTATATCACTCAAGGGAATTAAGACAGAAATCCCTCCCGCCTCCACCTCTGCTCTGTCTCAACTATCATAACATGAAGAGGGAAGAACACAAGCCTTTGATATCCACCGCCAGAGTTCTGTTTACTATCCTCAAGTTAATATTTGATGTGCTTTTTTTAGTCAGCACATCTGTGTAGTTACAGTATATCCAATCTAGCAAAAACCAACCACTAGACATCAGAATATTTCAGGAATAAAATGAGAATAAATCACCCTTGAATTTTATTTCTGAGAGTTTGCTTTCTTGGGGATTTTATTTATTGATTTGATTTGTGAGTCAATAAAACTGTCAACAGTGGTTTAACACTATTTAACACTGTAGCATTTGTGATACCTTGAATCAGCATCATTGTTACACATTCAATCTTATATAAACTGACAAGTTAATGCTGCTTATATTTTGTTCATGTTTTTCAAATTTCAAGAAGAAATTTAAAAGAAGTTAAAAGTGGTGCCAGGAAAGAGAATGAGATTGTTATACTTAAGTGTATGTATGTGTTCATAAGGTCCACGGCCTGTTTCATATTTTTTTTAAAAATCTGTTTCGTTCTTATTTTGATTTTGAAAAAATGTGGCCCAGTCAAGATCTTGCTTTCTCCAATCTGTTAGACTATTCATAGTCTAATTAACCTTGAATGAAAGGTCCCATTACCTGATGCTGAGTCAATTTGTTTGTTGTTTTCAATTCTGAAATAATGATAGTTGGTGCACTCTGACTAATTACATGAGCATTAACCACAAGGGGGAGCCAAAATGACATTTAAACCCAGTGGCAAAATGATTTGGTGCTTTGTAGCACACTGTAAAGGAGGGCTGCACAAAATAATACATTTTATTTCTAAAATCGAAATTGCGGTATGGCCTAATTTGATAAAAAAACAAAACACAAAAGGCTGTGATTTAATTAAAATTAAGACTGCGTATATAGTCTGCATATGCAGCGTGTTTCAAAGTTCTGGGGTGGCACTCTGTCATATTTAATGCATGATATGATGCACTCTCCTGACCAACTCGTGGTGTGGTCTGAGTTTGGTTTGCTCCAAGTCCGCAGTGTGGTTTGTCAAAATAACTGCAGTATGATTTCTCAATCAAATCATGCAGCCTGACTGTAAAGTTCTTTGTAATAATATTGAAACCTGGAAAAGGAGCAGTTCTTATTTATTTATTTTGTATTTATTTTGTTATTTTTATTAAGTATATGTATTTGCAGCATTATTTTATTTTATTTATTTATTTTACATATATTCCTATAATTTGGATACTTAAGTTACACTCAGTGACCAGAGGTGTTGTAAAACTGCCTGCCTAGTGTACACAAATATCCATAAACCATTAATTACACAGCTGTTCATGGGCTATTAAAACTCAAAAATATTATTTGATTGAAACATTTGACCATATTGCGCCCAAAGAATAAGAATTGTGCAGATTCTAAGAGTTGCAACCTCTCTTTGGAATGGCAAAACATCAGTGCACTTGACACTCTATTCAGCAAGTTCAGTTTTTCAATACATCATTGATGCTCAAATATTCCTAAGTATATTCTGTTTATTGTGCACGGACTGAGCCAGCAGCTTTTCCAGAGATCATTACACAATCACTCACTCTTTGAGTAAGAGTTTTTTTTTTTATGAACACTGGGACTCTTTTATTCTAGTGACTGAAAGATTAATGAGCAGATTAGCTACACAGACCATGAAACTTTTAAATGCTCAAGTGCTTGACTAATAGTGTAGGGAAGAATCTAGTTTTGACAAGTGCTTATCCAAGATGTGGATTAATAAATCATAATGAGCTAAAACAAGCTGTTGTATAGAATATGTATTGTGAACAACATATTACAACATTAGAAAAATATGATGTATTTTTAAATTATAAAAATATTTTTAGAAAATATTTTTTAACAACATTGATCCTAGTGGTGTCTTAAAGCCATATATTTACAGTGTATATTTGTGTATTGACAAATTTAATTTGGATGGTCATATTAAACACCTTTGAAGAAGTCATTAATATCGCAGTTAGGGGTGTAAAAATGTATCGATGCATCATTTACGGAATTTAAGAATTGATGATCAGTGCTATATTAACACCCAATGTAACACAGATACCTTCTCAAATTATACAAGCCTTCTTGCAACAGATGTGAAAAAGCATACTTTAAATTAAAACAGTTCATGCTGCCATGTCTGCTCCCTGCAGCGCTACGTGGATGCATGCTGCCAAGTTCGTCTTGGCTTTCTGTGTCATTATTCATTAATGTTTGCGTCCATTTGATCGAAGTAAGTTCATTGTTTTAGCATTCTTCTCCAGCTACGATACTATATATATTTACACTGGTGGCCAAAAGTTTGGAATAATGTACAGATTTTGCTCTTATGGAAAGAAATTGGTACTTTTATTCACCAAAGTGGCATTCAACTGATCACAATGTATAGTCGGGACATTAATAATGTGAAAAATTACAATTTGGAAAAAAAAATTCAGAACTTCTTAAAACTACTTCAAAGAGTTCTCATCAAAAAATCCTCCACGTGCTACAATGACAGCTTTGCAGATCCTTGGCATTCAAGCTGTCAGTTTGTCCAGATACTCAGGTGACATTTCACCCTACGCTTCCTGTAGCACTTGCCATAGATGTGGCTGTCTTGTCGGGCACTTCTCACGCACCTTACAGTCTAGCTGATCCCACAAAATCTCAATGAGGTTAAGATCCATAACACTCTTTTCCAATTATCTGTTGTCCAATGTCTGTGTTTCTTTGCCCACTCTAACCTTTTTTTTTTTTTTTTTCTGTTTCAAAAGTGGCTTTTTCTTTGCAATTCTTCCCATAAGGCCCCTGAGTCTTCTCTTTACTGTTGTACATGAAACTGGTGTTGAGTGGGTAGAATTCAATGACGCTGTCAGCTGAGGACATGTGAGGCGTCTATTTCTCAAACTAGAGACTCTGATGTACTTATCCTCTTGTTTAGTTGTACATCTGGCCTTCCACATTTCTTTCTGTCCTTGTTAGAGCCAGTTGTCCTTTGTCTTTAAAGACTGTAGTGTACACCTTTGTATGAAATCTTCAGTTTTTTGGCAGTTTCAAGCATTATATAGACTTCATTCCTCAAAACAATGATTGACTGATGAGTTTCTAGAGAAAGCTGTTTCTTTTTTGCCATTTTTGACCTAATATTGACCGTAAGACATGCCAGTCTATTGCATACTGTGGCAACTCAAAAACAAACACAAAGACAATGCTAAGCTTCATATAGCGAACCAAATAGCTTACAACTGTGTTTGATATAATGGCAAGTGATTTTGTAGTACCAAATTAGCAATTTAGCATGATTACTCAAGGATAAGGTGTTGGAGTGATGGCTGATGGAATGGGGCC
The DNA here is from genome assembly GCF_019703515.2 of Myxocyprinus asiaticus. NCBI lineage: Eukaryota > Metazoa > Chordata > Actinopteri > Cypriniformes > Catostomidae > Myxocyprinus > Myxocyprinus asiaticus. Next base: position 12,225,714 of record NC_059380.1, read on the forward strand.
TGTCTAGATTTATTTACATCAGTAATGTCCTGACAGTTTGTGATCACAATGTTTGTGATCAGTTGAATGCCACTTTTGTGAATTATAGTACCAATTTCCTTCCAAAACAGCAAAATCTGTACATTATTCCAAACTTTTAGTTTATATTAGGAATGTGATGGTATACAATTTTCCTATCATGATAATTGCTGAGGTATACGGTATTATCACGGTATTGTATTGAATTACAAAACGGGTTGAAAGATAAATAAACTTTGTTGTTCTTAATTACAAGATTTAGTTACTTGTTTTGTAAATATAAAAAAAACAACTTGTTTGTTAAATTAAAAGATCACAAAGAAAGTAACTTTGCAAAAATCAATCCATATAAGATTCGTAGAGACATAGTGGCTTTCAAAAGTCTGAGTCCAATGCTTTTATTTTGCATTTATCTAATTTATTACGGTTTATTTTCATTGCAAATGAACAAGTAACAACAATGGTAACATCTTGAGGGAAAAGTTTAATTGAAAAAGAAACATGGCTTTTAGAGTTTCCTAGTAATTTGGTATGTCTTCCTATTACTGTAAGAGTTAGAGTATTGGGAATGTTGATTTATTGATGGAAATGCTACAGTGCATTCAGAAAAATCGAAACAATTTGGTTAATAGGTTATCTAGAAATTTTCACTGTATTTTGAAGTGCTCATGATAACAATATTGTGCATGCTAATTATCACTGTATACCTTATTATTGAATATCGGCAAATGTCTAAATATATATTGCTTTATATCTCCATAAAATGCGTAATTTCTCCATAATTTTTTTAAATCATGAATAGAACACAGCCACTCGTCACTCACTTGTTCACTCACTCTCTTTATAGTGAATGCCACATAGTGCACTTAATAGGAAATAGGGAGTGATTTCACACTGTTCTGTCAAAATATAGAATGTTCAGTATGAACTTTGTATTTTTTTTCTGCATATTTTTGAAGCAATTATGAATTGTTTTAAAATAATGAAATCAAATCGAATCATGACCAAATTTCAGATTATACAATGCATTGGAATTGTTAGGTTATGAATTGTAATCTTATCAAATTGTTGTCAGTGCAAATATTTACATCCCTAATAAAAGTATAAATAAAAACAAGATGAAAAATAAAATACTTACAAAAACAACATTTATTAAATTTATAGTTGTGAAACATTTATTAAATATAATTATTACAATGATTTTGAGCTGTGAATTGATTCAAATATTTTAACTAATCGCACAATTTTTTGTGAAATTGATTTGTTACAACAAACATTAAAAAATCATCACAAATATATTTACTTTATACTTTGTCTGCAAGAAATTGGCTAGTCATCATTTGTTTTATCTATTTAAATATCTACATGTTAAAATGTTCTTTGATACAATTATATGTATACATTCCATAAAATCAGTGGACATGTAATTACATTTTTTTTTTAAATATGATCAGATGGGCAGATTCAGTTCATATCAAGCTTTATTGGCAAGAGAAACTTAAGTGTAATTTGCCAGTGCATTTTTAGACATACAGATATAAAACATATTGAATGCTTAAGTTTAATTTGCTGAAGTTTAAAATCTCAAAATTTTTATTTTCTCTGGCAGCTGTTCAGACTCTACAAGTAGCCTGGGTTTGTTCCTGGCAGGCAGCAGATGCCCTAACCCCACCCCCACCCTAATCGGAGCCTTGAAGTTTAAAATCTTAAAACTTTTATTTTCTCTGGCAGCTGTTCAGACTCTACAAGTAGCCTGGGTTTGTTCCTGGCAGGCAGCAGATGCCCTAACCCCACCCCCACCCTAATTGGACCCTGTAAGTCTGAGTAGCCATGCCACAAACAACTCTGGACACCTTTCTCCTATCGTGATAAGTGTCAGGAAGTAGAAAAAAATGGATACTGCATTAATTACATAAAATGTATTAAAAATGTTAAACAAAAAATATTAATCGCAGAAATTATGTTCATAAATTATTAATAAATGTTACATTTCCCAGCCCTAATTAAATGCGTACAATTTTTTAACCCTAGAAATTATAATTATAGTAATATATTTCTGTCGTAATGTCTCTAATTTCACACTTCCAGTTAAATCAAACTTGTATTTTGGCGGAAAACCTTTGGGTGAAGACCTTTTCTCAGCGCGTGATGCTCATGATAACTTGTTTTGTGTTTTTCTATATATTTATTTAAGTCGCTCTTTTGTGGTTCAGTAATCACACTAGGACATATCGTGATTTTAATTTTAATTTGACCATGCACCACAGTATAAACTATAAAACAATATCTCTAACGGTTGACACATTTCTACCATCGGACAGGTAAATGTTGTCATACCACCAGAAGCGCTGTAGGATTATTGTTCTGTTCACCATTTTTGAAGCTAAATAGCCTCAGATCTTATGTCATGTGGGCAGGCCTCATGTAACACTGCTGTAAATGTTGTAGATTATTGGTGTGACCGGTATGTTTAGAAAAGCTTGTTGGTTGTCACAATCACGATACCTGATATTGCGGACCGTTGTGGTCTAATTGGGGCTTTGTCGATTGAGGCTTTGATTACACAGATTGATGTTGGCTCACTTTCTCAAAGCAGTGCCAACTACTAGGCAAGAAGCCACAAGCATCTCTGAGAAATAAATATGTCAAGAATTTCTTACTGGTGTTTTCACTTTATTTGTGCCTTTGTTATAAGGACCGCTGCTACTGGTTTTATCTGCACAGATAAACACAGGCGAGATGTCAGACCAGGGAGTGTGTGTGTATGTGTGTTTCGTACTGGTTTGCTGGAGGGCTTCATGACAAATGTTGAGTGGCAGCAGCAGGAGTCTGTGTGTTGTTGACAGGCAAGTATGGAAAGGCCAGATCTTGTGTTAAAGCAGCGCAGCGGTTCACTCCTTCAGTCAGAAGATCTGGCAGACTGACCAGACCTGATGGTAGTTTTTAGAGGAATATTGGAGTACTACTCTATAAAGGAATACCAGCTGACTGTTCATCTAGCTGACATCTTCAACCATTTTCTTTCCAGATTAGAGTTAGAGTTTTTTTCCCCTGTGCCATCAAATATGGTCTCCCATGCCAGTTTATATGAAGAGACAACTTTAAGTAAGTCATTTGTAGGTTAATTTCCCCGAAGACTTTAAACACTGGCTCTGTGGTGCTTTTAAAAAATTGCTCTGTGTGATTGAACAGCCAGATATGTCAACATCTTGATTAACTAATGCTGCGAATTCAGGGTGGGTCCACCTGTCTGTCTGACCGATGGAAGGCGGGGAGTGTTTTGAAACAAAATATAAGTATCATCAAGACTTGATACAGTAAATCACTGCCTAACAATGTTCTTGAAACCACCCAGAACACCTTAGCAACTGCATTGCAAGGCCTTTGGAATCATCCTCAATACCCTAGCAGTGTAGTGTATGTATATTTACTGAGAAAGGCTCCAAAATAAAGGTCATTTTGAATATAATAATTAAAATAATTTATAATATATAGTAAATATTATAATTCAGATCATTCAAATATATTACATTATACATTTTATATACATATATATATATATATATACACACACAAAACGCCAACCCGCATCTCAGAATAGCATTCTGAGATGATACTCTCTCAGTAACAAGGCATTTCTGTCCACAGAACTGCCACACACTGGATTTTTTTGCTTCTGGCACCATTCAGAGTAAATTCTAGAGACTGATGTGCGTGAAAATCTCAGGAGATCAGCAGTTACAGAAATACTCAAACCAGCCCATCTGGCACCAAAAATCAGGCCATGCTCCAAATCACTGAGATCAAATGTTTTTCCCATTCCGATGGTTGTTGTGAACATTAACTGAAGCTCCTGACCCGTATCTGAATGATTTTATGCACTGCACTGCTGCCACACGATTGGCTGATTAGATAATCGCATTGATGATAGTTGGTGCTAGACGGGCTGGTTTGAGTATTTCTGTAACTGCTGATCTCCTGGGATTTTCACACACAACAGTCTCTAGAATTTACTCCGAATGGAGTGGTGGTGGCGTAGTGGACTAAAGCACTAAACTGGTAAGCAAAAGGTTGTTGGTTCAATTCCCACAGCCACCACCATTGTGTCCTTGAGCAAGGCACTTAACTCCAGGTTGCTCCAGGGGGATTGTCCCTGTAATAAGGGCACTTTAAGTCGCTTTGGATAAAAGCGTCTGCCAAATGCGTAAATGTAATGAATGGTGCCAAAAACAAAAAACATCCAGTGAGCGGTAGCTGTGTAAAACCTAATTATTGGCCTAGGCTACTTCCCCTGCTCTGCTTAATTGCCTTTATACTCATGTGTCAGACGGACACTTTTGGAGCATCTCACTTTGGTTGCATCGTGTCTCATTGGATTTCAGCACCACTAGTCATAAGCGCTGTATTTTTAGCACAAAATGTAATTAATCGTTGTTTGAAACTTTGAAAAATGTGTTTCAAAATCCCTGCATTCTGTTATGCTCCGTCTGGCTGTCTTTGAGCACAAAGCACATCTGTGAAAAAGGCTGTATGCTACCTACTTGCTGGTTTGACAAGGCATGTTGCCTGTTTAGTTGGCACGCTGACTGCCCCCTACTGCATCAGTGTGGTACATCAAGCTTGAATTGCTACGATAGTTGGAACATCCCTGATTACGGAATTTACATACAAGTCGTGGGCATGACTAATTGCATTTTTTAACACGTTATTTTTCAGAGAATGAATCGCACAAAATTAACGCGTTAAATCAACAGCCCTAGTATTTCTATAATTACGTTTGATGCCACTAGGGGCACAGAAATTCCACATGCCACATGGCAACCAGTTGTTGTATAGTTAGCCTACAACTATGCTGGTCTTGGTAGAAGCTTGGTCAATTTGTGTTTTGGCATATCTCAGCAAAGTAGAACACAAAGTCTATGTGTGGGGTTTTACCCCAGTATTGATAGTCACTTCTCTGACTACCACAAGAATTATGTTCATCATTTTTGTTTGAGTGTGTGCTTATTGTATCTTTGAATATGTGTTTATTTACTTTTCACCTTTCAAGGCCAAATGCTCTGCATTCAAAGAGTAAAATTGTAAAAAAAAAAATAAAATCCTCCTCACACAGAGAGAAGACACAGCTCCAGCAGCAAGCCCCCATCCAGCCCTTCTGCATTCGCAGTCTCTCGGAATAAGGGCAGCATTGGGGGCGGGGGCGGAGGCGTCAGTGGAGGGGCACTGACACGCCCCCCCAGCACAAACAGCAGCATCCCTAAAATCTTCAAACCAGCCAAAGAGAAGCTGCCTCACTGGAAGCCTCATTTCCCCTATAGGGTGCTGCAAGATGAGAGGTGTGTATTTGTGGATGTGTGTTTTGATTTGAGATCAGACGATATTGTTTTGTACAACCAAAAAGTGACTGATAACCAATTTGCAGCACCGATTCTAAATTATTTTGATTGTTTTTTTATTTTTTATTATTTTGAGCACAATGGTAACTAAATTATCATCAGACTACAACTTTAAAAAAAAAATGTTGTTAACATTATGGAATTTTACAATTAAATTTTTCTTGCAGCCCAATCCTTGCAGTCAAAGTAGAGAAGGTCCATCTAAAGGTGGATTCTTCAGCCAAACTCGCACATGTGCCCACCTCCACTTCCTCCTCCTCTTCCTCTTCCTCCAATACTGTGAGCAGCTCTCAGCTGAAGCCAGGCCTTAACTTCCCTTCCATACCAAAGGCTCCACAAATGGCCCCTGGCCAGATCCCCAATGGAAAGGGACATCTCTCGTCCCTTGACAAGAAACAGGACAACAGCAGTGCCAGTAGCAAAAGACCCTTGTACAAGAGACAAGGTGATTGAAACATGATCTTTATGGCACCATAGCTTGATCTTCAGCTGCTGCTACAGTTTATTTGTCAAAGAACAGTTCAAGAACCTTTTCTTGATCTTGACCTTTTCCTGATCTTTTGTGTGTTCTGCTGTGATTTTCTTGTTCAATTAGAAAGGGAGTTTAATCCAGATATCCATTGTGGGGTTATGGATATTACAGCACGTAAGCCATGCACAAGATCCTTAACATGCAAGGTATGTCAGCGTCTTCACGTGATCCAATTCTCTAATGAAATTTGCTTTGAGTTGGTGTTGGAACTGTGCACCAATATAGAAATTTTAGCCGATACCGATCTGCAGTCAATATTTATCTAGTTAGAAAGATGCCGATGATCACAAAAAAAAGAAAAAACATGAATACTGGCCAAAATCAATATGGACACAGATATATTATGCATTCCTAATTGGAAAACAAGATTGTATGGTTGAATGTCCACATTTCTATGTGTGTGAACTGTATGTTTCATTCATTAATTTAATCAAGACACTAAGCGTGAAACCCTTGTCTCCGCAGACACATTCCATAAGCCAGAGGAGGGCGGTGCTCGGTCGGCGGCAACGCTTTGACACGCTTCTCGCTGAGCACAAGAGCAAAGCACGTGACAAGGAGCTGCATTTCAGGTTGGACCCCTCCCACCCAGCACCCCCTCTCAGGGACCCTCACCCTTCCCCCTCCCACCTCTCACAAGACCCTCACCCAGTCTCTCATGGCAATGGCACTGCCGATGCCTCCAAGCCTTTGCCCCTCAGCAAACCCAAACCTCATAATTCTGGGCTTCCACGGTGAGTTGCTGCCTCCCTTTTGCCCCTGTTTTTTCTAAATCTGCTGCTTTAATTTTTCAACACATTTAGTTCACCACAATCCATACGCTGTTAGAGATCAATTGTAGTTGTTTACAGTCTTCTAGAGCAGGGCTTTTCAAACTTTTTGATGCCAAGACCCCTAAATTTGATAATCCCCTTGCGAGGGACCCCCTTGTTAAAACAAATTCAGACATTTAATGGATCCATTCATTATACTTAAGTAAAAGTAAAGATACGTTCATGGAAATTCACTCAAGTAAAGATCATGATAAAAATACTAAAGTAAAAATATGAATAATTAAAATACTTCAGTAAATGCATAGTTTGTATGCATTTTTGTACCACTGATGATGAATAAAGCTTACCAGAAAGACTCATAAGACTCAATTAGCTGGTTTATGAGGTGACAGGCTTGTGCAACAAAACAACATGTACCATCAGTATATGTGACTGCACAAGAATGATAAAATAAGATAGATTAAGCATCAATTAAAAGAATTAAACTATGTGAATAGTCTTCGTTTTGTATTATTGGTGCTAAAAAAAAAAAAGCAAAAAGAAAAGTGAAAAAGAGAAAGAAAATTAGGAAATTGCAAAACGGGTCTATTCTTTCCTACTAAAATCACTTGAACGCACATTACATCACAGTTATGACTACTGGCCTCGAAAGTACGAACTTCCCAGGAGGACTTGAACGCAGCATAAACTACAACATAACTGAAATGTGTTGTCTGTATGCAGATTTTACAAATGATTGATATGAAGAAAAAACAAAAAGTCCATAACAAATTAGAAAATTGAAGGAAGGAACTGAGCCATATTTAGTGACCAGAATAGAGACTTGTGGGTGGGCTCTTCATTTGGGCCAGTAAGCATCCACCCGGCAACGACCCACCCTAGCAATGTTCTAAAAAAAACAGAGAACAACTTAGCAACAGCATAGCAACAACCTGGCAACCACCCAGAACAGCCTAGCAATTGCACAGCAATGTGCTACAAACATATAGAACAACACAGCAACAGAATAGCAACAACCTGCAATTGCAAAAAGCACTGAGAATACCTTAGCAACCACCCAGAAAACTGTAGTTTTGCTTAGTCAAGCACCATTCACATCTTCAAAACATTTTCCTTGTTACTATCTTTTTCAGGTTAAATGAGCAAATATGGTCATTATATACACATTGTATCTTGTTTTAATGTAAACATTAACTGCATTTATTGACTTGAAACTTGATATGAACAGGTCTCCTGGAGAGGCAGAAGACTGATTGAACATTTTCATAATTATTTCATAACGTTCTTAACGTTTGTTAAAACCTGTCAAATTAATTCAGTCAAACCGCAGATTAAAATTTACATGAGCATCTCTTCTTCAGTGGAGACGACACAACAGGCATTGTTTGCCGCGCACTTCCTTATGATTTTGATTCAGATTTGTGATTCGCCAAATGAATCATTTAGACCACTTTTTGAATCTTTTTTACCTATTCAAAGGAATCCAATGTTAATGATTCAGTTCAAATGATTCTTTCACGAATCAGACATCACTATTTCCGATCCGCATACAGTTTACACACACAGCTATGTTATTTTTTGCGGTGTTCAGTTGCAAAAGTAACAAGAGGCTGGGAGAAATTTATGGGAGTAAAAGTATTAATTTTCTCTTTAAAATGTAGTGACGTGAAAGTCAACAGAAACATTTATTCTCAAGTACAAATATTCAGAATTCCGAAAATCAGAATTATAAGTAAAAGTGATACAATTGTCTAAAACGCATTTAATATTTTAAAATGTGATCTTTGACAGGCCAAAAAATACTTTTTGTATATAATGTGTTATTGTTGTGTTGTTCTCAAATGTACTCAAAGGACTACCTAGCACCCCCTTGCAGTTCCATGGGGGTCCCCTTACCCCAGTTTGAAAGCCCCTGCTTTAGTAAACTTAATACATCTCCATTTGTCTTTTTTTCTTTAATTGGGTTGAAGAAAATGTGAACATCCAACTAAAAGTCTGATGGTGCTCTGCTTTCTCTTAGACTTAACAGCAGTAATTCTCACAGTGGAGGAGACCCAGCTATTGCCCACGAGCAGGCCCACCACTGTCATCAAGCCCCCGCTGGTACCGAGGCCAGCGATGAGGGTGAGAACGAGGAGAGAGAGGAGAACACAGAGAAACTGGACTGCCATTATTCAGGTTACCACCCACGACCAACTGCTGTAAGTACATGAAACCTTGTGGTCTTAAAGTGTTGTTTTGTACATTATTTGGCACTGATTGGAAAGAGGACCAATTTAGTCCATTTATGGGGTTTTAAAGGAATAGTTTACTGAAAAATGGAAATTCTGTCTTTACTTACCTTCATATAATTTCAAATGCGTATTGCTTGCTTGCTTCTGTGGAAGAAAAAAAATGTGATTATTTGAGCTGTCTTCATGCAGAACATTTCCATAGAGCGGTAGAGCATAGTTACCACAGCTGACCACCATAAAAGTAGTCAAAATGACTTGTGCACTATATTCCAAGTCAGTTAGTTGAACTTAAGAACAAATCGTTCTTTTGAGTCGGTTGTTTTCAATGAACCTGTTGATCTGGCTCACAAGTATGACTGAATGATTCGTTTGAATGAGCCATAAGAAAACGACCTAAGTGAAACATTTTCTACATTTTGTTTTAGGTTCCACAAAAAAAATAACAAATATAAAATAACAGTATAGGTGGCTAAATAATGACAGAACTATTTCTTAAAGTGGTGAATTTTTGTAATTGACTCAAATGCCAGCTTAGAAAGTGACTAAATATACATTATGATAATTTATTTTCAGCTTTTAAATCACTAAGCTGTTGATGCAGTTTTTTAGTTCTCTCTGTGTCTTTCACCAGTACTGCACTTTTGGAAGTCGATTGTTCGGGAGAGGTTGTTATGCGTTTGATCGGCGGTGGGATCAAGTCCGGTGTGCTCTGACCACCATGTTGGACAAACATGTCAACTCACAAAGGTGGAAGTGAGTGAGACCTCAAAAGCATGTTAACAATATGTAACTATAACTATAAAAAATAATTATTATATAATAGTTTTTTTTAATCATTTGGTAGACAGAACATATACAGTAAAAAACATATTACAACACTATATACATACATATAGGATATTACAGTATTAATGATAACGTTACTTTATATTTAGCCTTTGGTAGACATTTTTGGTTTTGTGTCAATGAAGGGGTACTTGAGCCTTACTGGTGGTGCTGTGGGGGTTGGGTAACGCTGTAGTAGTCTACCCTTCCATCCCTATTTCTGATGAGTGCAATTAATTTCTTAGAGGTTACATTATTGTCATTTCATGTTTTACTCTATAGGAAAATCCCTTTGGTGTTGGAGAACTCTTCAACAACACTAACAGCCTCCCACCGGGCAAGCACAACCTCCCACTCTTCCTCTTCATCCTCCATTTCCACAGGCTTTCACAGCCTGTCCTCACCACCGCCCTATGACAGCAAGCCAGTCCTGTCATACGGAACCACCCTGAATGCCCGCTCTTCTCCGCAAGCCTCCACCACTGAGCAGCCCGCCTACAGTGGCACGTCTAGACAAGTGTCCGCCTCATCACCCCAGATGCCTTCAGCCCACTCGTCCTCGCTCCCCTCTCTGGGCTCCAACCGACCCCTTAAATCCAGATCTGGAACAAAGTCCTTCAGGGCGAGGGAGCCATCCTCCAGCCTAAGTAACTCTATCGTCAAGGGCAACACTAATAGCAGTGTTAGTGTCAGCAGTAGTGGAAGCAGTAGCCTCAGTTCAGGCAAGAAACGGAAAAACAGTACTCTGTTAACCTCCCATAGCACTTACACCTCTGAATCTTCCTCATCCTCTTCTTCCTCTTTTAAGAAGAACTGTGCGGTAAATGCGGGCAGCCTAGGGAGCACGTACCACACCACGCTTGCCTCCACTCCAACATCATTCTCATCATCATCGACGTCTTCATCCCACAGCGGGGTGTACAGTGTGGGGGTAAACTGCACTCCAGGCAGGGCCAACTCTCTGAGTTTAAAGCAGGAGTCGGCAGGGCGTGGTCCTCCCTCAGGAAGCCCAGCGGAGTCAATTAAACGAATGAGCGTGGTGATGAACAGCAGCGACTCTACCCTCTCTCTCGGCCCATTCATTCACCAGACAAGCGATCACCACAGAGATGCACGCCTGGAAGCCAAAAGGAGGAAGGGCTCACCTGGCTCAAGTAGCCTGAACAGCACAGGTGCATAATCAAAATTAATCCAGAGTCAATCAAGGGCCATCGATTGTTGATCCAGTTTCTGTTTAATTTTGGTTTATTTATTTTTTTGATCAATTTTAGGAAATAAGAAATGCAATTCTTAAGCATTTTCTGCCCTCAGCAGCCAGTTGCCAAATGATGAGATCATTTCAGATTTCGAAGAAGCAGATATAACAAATCGGAAGTAAATTTAATACAAATCTTTTAGAAGGCAAGACTTTTTAGAGGTATAAATGCAATACAATAAATGATCCCTACTGTACATTTAATAACAATTCTAAACAAAAACATATTTTATTCATTCATTTGTTACTTAATAAAATTCCACTGATTAAACAAAAATCATGTCAAAACTCATCTTTAACACATTGCCATAAGTACTACCAATGCACTGCCTGTTTTAAATCTCAGGAGCCTTAAGCCCAAAGCATACTTCGGTTTTGACGCGAAAGCTTAGCGTCTGCGTACAGTCGAACGCTAACCTTTCAAAGTATTGGAGCATGCCTGCTACGACTGCTATGAGATACTGGACAATTTCTCATCAGGAATTCAGACCCATAAAGATGTCCATTAAGATATTCCTTCAGACTGAAGTTGTACAAATGCAGAAATCTCCTGACCTCCTCACACACGTGCTCTTGACGTGCATTTCCACCTTCATCACCTGTTGTCTAGCAGCGATTACATCATCATCTAGCGCTTCTTCGTGACTGCTCAATTGTGTGTCGCCACCTTGTGGACCCACTAATTAGTACAAATAATTTAAGGCGCATACTGTTTCTGCCCGTTCACAGTATGCGTGGTTTGAAAAATCTGGTTGCACACGTTCAGTGCTCGAGCACTCTGCTGATGACGAAATCCGCTCCACGCATCCTGTAGTATTCTGGGTTCAATACAAGTGAAGCTCAATCAACACCATTTGTGGCATAATGCTAATAACCACAAAAATATTAATAATAATTTAGACTCCTCCCTCCTTTTCTTAAAAACAAAAAGCAAAAACAAGGTTATAGTGAGGCACTTGCAATGGAAGTGGATGGGGCCATCTTTTGGAGGGTTTAAAGGCAGAAATGTGAAGCTTACAATTTTATAAAAGCACTTACATCAGTTCTTCTTTTAAAACATTATTTGAGCTGTAAAGTTCATTAAATCGTCAATAACTGGGATTACAGGGTTTTCGTCGTTACATCGGCATGGCAACGAAGTTGTAAAATTGGATATAACTTTACACAGAAAAGTTTAGTAAGCGATTTCATAACACAAAAATCATGTAAACAAATATTGTTTCTGTCTTGTGCGTATACTTTTGAAACAGTGAGTATTGTAACTTACGGACTGGCCCTATTAACTTTCATGACTTTCCTCAAGAAGTTGTTTGAGAAAATGTCAAGAGTACATGTCTGCAAATTCTAGGCAAAGGGTGACTACTTTGAAGATGCTAAAATATAACACAGTTTTGATTTATTTTGGATTTTGTTTAGTCACAACATAATTCCCATAGTTCCATTTGTGTTATTCCATAGTTTTGATGACTTTACTATTATTCTAAAATCTGAAAAAGAATTAAAAAAAATAATAATAAAGAACGAGTGTTTCAAAACTTTTGACCGGTAGTGTATATATACAGTATATATATATGTAAAGGATGGACAAGCCAACATAAATTTTTGGGGTTATCAACATTATGCCACAAATGCTGTAGATTGAGCTTAAAGGGATGGTTAACCCAAAAATTTAAATTCTCATCATTTACTCACCCTCATGCCATCTCAGATGTGAGATTACTTTCTTTCTTCTGCAGAACACAAACTAAGATATTTAGAAGAATATTTCAGCTCTGTTGGTCCATACAATGTAAGTGAATGGGTGCCAAAATTGTAAAACTCCAAAATTCACATGTAGGGAGCATAAAATAGGTGTGGGGGAAAAACAAATCAATATTCAAGTAATTTTTTATCATAAATTCTTCTCCCTGCCCAGTAGGGGGTGATATACAAGAAGGATGTGAATCACCAAAAACAGAGGGAGAATGAGAAAGTGAAAGTAAAGTGGAAATTGACTGAGCGGGGAGGATAATTTATAGTAAAAAAGGACTTAAATATTGATATGTTTCTCACCCACACCTATCATATCGCTTCTGAAGACATGGATTTAACCACCATAGTCGTCTGGAGTACTTTTATTTTGCCCTTTTGGTGCTTCAAACTTTTGGCACCCATTCACTTACATTGTATGGACCTACAGAGCTGAGAAATTCTTCAAAAAATCTTTGATTGTGTTCAGCAGAAGAAAGAAAGTCATACACATCCGGGATGGCATGAGGGTGAGTAAATGATGAGAGAATTTTAATTTTTGTGTGAACTAACCCTTTAACACATATTGAACCAGGAATATTCCTTTAAGACCAACATTGCACAACAGTAAGTTATTTCATTTTGAGTTGGATGTGACGAAAATGATTATTTGTGCTTCAGTAAGATTAATTCAGTAACATCTCCGACTGATGTATAAGTGTTTTTTAATCACTGTTTTTGAGTCATTTGTTTGGCAGCTGCACTAAACTTGTCAAGCTGTATGCTTTTGATTCACTAAAAAGAACCGGCTCATAAGTGGCATTCTTTCAGGAATCAGACTATACTTTCGCATTATAGATTCAGTAGAGGGGCAGCGCTGCCAATTACCCTACAGGAAACAAATTTAGTTTGGTGTTCCATCCACATCTGCAGAAAATTGCACCTTCAAGAGCCATTGACAGATCCAAAATTTATGACAATTATACAGTTCAGGTGTTTTTTTTAAAAAAAGGGAACATGTTCTGAACAAGAACCAGTTCTCAGTTCCCAACCCGATTTTAATCCAGACTTTGTTTCGTATCGGTTTAGTATCAGCCAACTTTCTGTTTCATATCAATTTAGTATTAATCCAGTTTACGTTTCATTTCAGTTTAGTATTAAGCTAGTTTCTGTTTCAGTTCAGTTTTGGTCTGGTTTCTGTTTCATTTCAGTTTAGATTTAACTCTTAAACTGAATTTATAGGTTTATTTCAAAACTGAACTAAATCATGTAGGACTGCTGATTTCTTTCAGTTTTTTTCTGTATTCACATCTTAAAATCCTAGCAGAGCTATAAACTCAAAGTCTTTTGCAAATTTTTACATAATTAGTATTTGCTGTGTTTGCTGTAGTGTATAGTGTTGTTTTTTGTTTTGTTTGTCATTGAAGTGAAATTTTGTAATGATTTCAACAGTGTCTGGAACAGGAGGGGGAGTAGGACAGAGTCCTGGCAGGCCTAAAATGGCCAAGTCTCCATCAATCAACAACATCCACAGCAAACACTCTCGCTCTATACCTGGACCACCGGGGCTTCCCAACAATTCACTCATACATCAGGTTAGTGTGTCAGTATTTTTATTGTTGTATTGTAAGGAATAATATTGTATCTTCTACACAAGCTCACATTTTTGTACTACTTTTCTCCCAGCCAAAGGCTCGTCCCTGACACAGGTGTGGAGGCTCTGAGCGTGCTGAGCAGTAGGCTGGACCCAGAGCTCCCTCAGCCCCCTCATGCCACACTGCACGAGGCCTTCTTTTTCTCTTACTCTTCCTACAATCCTCAGGGTGGAATGCACACTGGGTGGCCCATTGATGTCCTTCATGGGGATTTCCTTTCAAAGCCATGCAGGGGGACTCTGCGGGTATAGGATAATAAGCCAGAGAGATCTAGTTCTCTTGTCGGAGGTTATAATGAATCTATACAATGCACCATTTGGTACAATGCCTTCTGCGTTGAGCAAGAGCTGCCAAGCTTGGGTACTTCTGCTGGGGTTCGAAGGTACAGATTTGGGCTGGAATGCAGCCTCACCAACACTACCAAGCATAGGAGGGATGTACTATGCGAGCAACTTAACTTGAGTGTGTGGATGCTGGACGGAACGAATGCAAGAGTGTGACGCCAGAACACTGGAAACTTAAACCCTACTCTGCCTGAACTGAGTCTTGGAGGAAGTGTACAGCAGAGCAAGCAGACATCAACAATTCCTGCAGTAGAAACACAATCAACAAAAGTTAAATGTAATACATGAATGCTCGTTCTCTCACTGGCAGGCTGAGTATGATGTTCAAGCTGTGGACTTTCAAAAATGAGCAACATAAATTTAAACATTATGCAAACTAGAATTTTTCAAGTTTCTTTTGACCACATTTTGTTTACAGGCTTAAACAACTAGCATAGCAAACAGAACAAAATACCATTCAGGATTTATCATGACACATGATAGCAGTAAAAAATTTAATCTTAAATTTAGATCAGATTTTATTCAAGGGAATTATTATTATTACCTTGAGACTTATTTCAGAGAAGCTAAACGATAGTTACTTTGGCCTACTTTCTTGCAATTCCTTTTTATTTTATTTTTTACAGTAAAATCCAACTCATAAGTGAACTTGAACACTGCATTAGCTAAAGCACTTTTTTCCCCACCACATTAATTTATTAGGGATTTCAGTAGTTATATTTTTCAGGTTTATGTTAGTAGCCAAGCAACAGTAATCTCCTGAATCTCCCCAAAAATCTTGAGAAAACACTGTAATCCTCTTAATGGAATATTCCGGGTTCAATACAAGTTAAGCCCAATTGACAGAATTTGTGGTTTAATATTAATTACAACAAAAATACATTTTGACTTGTCCTTTTCATAAAAAAAAATAAAAAGTTAAAAAATGAGGTTACAGTGGAGCTCTTACAATGGAAGTGAATGGGGGCCAATTTGAATGTTAAAATACTCACTTTTTTATAAGTGTAGCCACAAGACATACAATCTGTGAGTTAACATGATTTTAGTGTGATAAAATCGCTTACCAGCCTTTTCTGTGTAAAGTTATAGCCAATTTTACAACTTTGTTGCCATGACGATGTAATGTCAACAAACCCTAAAATGACAATTTAAACAACAGCTCAAATAATACATGAGTTTTAACAGGAGAATTCATGTAAGTGCTTTTATAAAATTATAAGCTTCTCATTTCTGCCTTTAAACCTTCCAAAAATTGGCCACATTCACTTCCATTGTAAGTGCCTCACTGTAACCTCGATTTTTTGGAGGGACGAGTCTAAATTATATCTAAAATTTTTGTGGTAATCCACATTATGCCACAAATGCTGTCGATTGAGCTTAAAGGGATAGTTCACCCAAAAATCTCATGATTTACTCACCCTCTTGGCATCCCATCTGTGTATGACTTACTTTCTTCTGCAGAACTCAAAGATTTTTAGAAGAATATTTCAGCTGTGTAGGTTCATGTAATGCAAGTGAATGGGTGCCAAATTTTGAAGCTCCAAAATCCACATAAAGGAAGCATAGAAGTAATCCATCCGACTCCAGTGGTTAAATACTTGTGTTCAGACACGATATGATAGGTGTGGGTGAGAAACAGATCAATATTTAAGTTTTTTTTTTTATTATTATCGTAACTTCTCCTCCCTGCCCAGTAGGGGGCGATATGCATGAAGAATGTGAATCACCAAAATCAAAACAAAAAGAGAAAGTTAAGGAAAAAGGACTTAAAAATTGATCTGTTTCTCACCCACACCTATCATATCTCTTCAGTCATCTGGAGTATTTTTATGTTGCCCTTAGGTGGATTTTGGAGCTTCAGAATTTTGGCACCCATTCACTTGCATTACATGGACCTACAGAGCTGAGATATTCTTCTAAAAATCTTCATTTGTGTTCAGCAGATGAAAGAAAGTCAAACACATCTGGGATGGTATGAGTAAATGATGAGAGAATTTTCATTTTTGGGTGAACTAACCCTTTAACTTGTATTGAACTCAGAATATTCCTTTAAATACCATAGTTTAATAATTACTTAAAAATGTGACAGCTATGCTTGCCTTGGAAAAGGTCATTAAACAAGTCTAGTCTCAGTTTTAGGTACATTTAAGGCTTGCTTTAGGAAAGCTTTTAGCACATGCACACACAAAAAAAAAAAAACACTTTTGCAGGAACAAAAAGAGACAGATGCCAGGTGACGTTTCACCTCTAATTACTGATCGTAGCACTAAAGAAGCATGTGCTGAAATATTGATGTACTAAAAGCAGTAGTCTCATTTGAAAAAGACTGTAGAAGTTTCCTGGTGTTACGGTGTTAATACCTTTGGCATGGTTTGTTTTGTGCTGTTTCAATCTCAAAAAGGGGCTTGTGGCTACAGTTAATGTTGAGCCATAGACCAACATTACAGAGTCACTGACACTTCTATCATCTCAACAAAGGAATAAACATCTACATGACACTCTATACTGTGAGACACATACATCCTGTATTGCAGGAAATATTTAAAAGTATGTGCTGTAGACTGACCATCACAAGAAGTCGAATAACCACTACTTTGTACTGCTGCTGAACGTTCCTGCAGCATGTATTGTTCAAACACAAACTGTTGTTATTCAAGACCCTAAAGAGGTTAGTAGCTGGGCATCCTGATATGAATTTTCATTTTT
Source organism: Myxocyprinus asiaticus (assembly GCF_019703515.2). Lineage (NCBI taxonomy): Eukaryota > Metazoa > Chordata > Actinopteri > Cypriniformes > Catostomidae > Myxocyprinus > Myxocyprinus asiaticus. The sequence goes on from NC_059380.1 coordinate 12,243,180, forward strand.
ATTGTGGTCCTGTCAACTTAAAAGGCAATAGATCCTTAGATGAGTTGATCTTCAAGGAAGTGGATTCATTTGTACTAGAGTTGAGCTGGATTTTGTTGCGCAAATTGGGGCTCTTTAAAACTCCTGTAAATTCCTTAACTCCACTGATGTCAGTCATCAATCATTGCTGAGAAGTAGAGCATGATTTGTTTTTCCTTTGGCTTTTTTCATACACAAAAACCAAAACAAATATTTAAGTATCCCTATTTCAGAATACATATTTTGTTAAAGAATTGTACATATTGAGATGTATTTTTGCACAGGCATTTTCTTAAATGATTTTTGGTACAATTGAGATCATTATTATTTATTTAGTAAATGGAAACGTTCTAAGATTATTGAAGTGGTTCACTGCCAAGCTGATAATGCAATACGCCACTATCGGAACACAGCTACTTGTTAGTCATATGCTGAGTTACCCCGGACGGATTGTTACCACAGTAGTGGGAAATCATCTACCCCATATATATTGCGGTTATTTTCAGGTTTAAAAGTGCTTTTTGTGATGCCTCCCCATCTTAAACCAAGTGGTCAGAGAATGTGAAAAAAATGGCCTGTTCAACTGTGCAAAAGATGTAAAGTCTGGTTTATTTAGTAGTTGGACTTTTCTAACTGGGAGAGGGACTAGGGAACAAGACTTTTGTTCAAACAGTTGTACAGTGCAAAACTGCTTGCACCACTGTTGCCAAACGTTGTAATTGGATACATTGCTTTTTAATTACATATTAATTTGCATTTCTTTTAACTCTTCACTAAAAAGAGAAAGTGCCTGAATTAGTTTCTCGTCTACATGTAACTTTACTTGAATGTTATATAAGGGTTTAGAAACTTGCTTTTTAAAACCTGCCTAGGAATCTCATATGTTGCCCTTTTCCTCTTTAACTACAGCGGTAACTGACACAGGCCAATAAATGAAAAGCGCATCGCAGAGGAGCATCACTTGACAATGACATGATAAATGCTTCCCGTCTGTCCCTTGTATTCTTTTATGACTTCGACTACTTTTGATATTAAAGTCAGAGGGATAGATATTTTTGTGAAAAATGGGGACATTGTCTCCTTAAGTCAATGATTTCAACCAATGTTTTAGACAGATAAATGTACTGTTTATCTTGATATTGTAACGCCAATGTTTTCATATGATGAAAGCTTTGTGAAGATGTTTGTTAAAACACCACAGATTTGGAATGTGAATCGAAGATAAACGCAGTTTGCTTTTTGGGGAAGTGGCCTCTACATATAAACTATGTACAAGTGTGTATATTTAGATTTCTTTTTTTTTATGTATACATATTCAAAATCATTTGATCAGCTGGACTTTTGTGTGTTGGCTGCTATGTAATTCATGAACAAACACAGTAGGGTACATTTAATTATTATTTAAAGAAAATATTGTATAGTATATTTGTTTTGTAACAAGTTTCTGTAAATATAAAAAATAATTTATACAGTTATTTATAAGAAAAAATGTGTCGGATATTCTTTTCACTCTCTCAAACAGCGAAGAAAAATGTAATGGTTTTCTCCAATTCAGATTTATTATAGACTGTACATAAAACAAAACAAATGTATTGGTATTGAACAAGTGCTACCACATGCAGGACTACATGTTAATCACTCTGGACAGCTTCTGCACTCTGTTAAGCAGGAGATCTCCCTTCTTGATGGTTTCCTGGTACTGCCAGTTCTTACTATCAGGTCTGAAAAAAGACAGAAAAAATAGTGCATTTACCATAAATGTGAGGCATGATTAAGACTATCATTTGAAAGTTTAGGTCTTCACCTGTTGGTTTCCACAATCTCATTGACTTTGTCAATCTTGCAATGTAAACGGCCTGCAGCGATGAATCGTGAGAGTTCCCTTAAGAGAGAAAAAGACCAAACGTGACTGTAGAAATACATCAACAGATCAATTAAAAAGCGCCATCCAAATTCTCTTGATTTTTTTGGTCTGATTTGCGTATATGTATATATAAATCTGGGAGCATACTGGTCGATGAATTCTGTGCTGACTCCGAAAGCCTCAGCCATGTAGCCCAGTGTGAGGGAGCGGTAGGATTCCAGCAGCTGGCTGTAGGCCAGTATGCGCATCTCTCGAACATAATAACGGTAGTGTGGAGCAAACAACCAATCTTGCTTCATTTCCTGTTCCACTCGAGCTGTAAGAAAGAAACAGATGGAACATTTCACCAACACATTTTTTATCAATGACAGAAGGGCTGATTTGAAGAAGCACTCAACATGTGAACACTACAAATTAATAAAAATAACAGTTTAAGGGTTAGTTTGCCCAAAAATGAACATTTTCTCATCATTTATTCACCCTCATGTCATCCCACATGTGTACGACTGTCTTTTGCAAACACAAAGACTTTTAGAAGAATATCTCAGCTTCATACAATGCAAGTGAATGGTGACACAGACTTTGAAAACAAAAAAAACAAAAACTTTAGGGCAGCATAAAAGAGATCCAATCGATTTTGGTTGAGAACACCAAAATGTCACTCTAGGCACGATCATGACTTCAAGCTCGATCTCACATCCTAGTGCTTGATGCATGACCCTAGATGGCACTAGAAAGTGTAATCGAGCTAGAAATCAAGATCGCCAAGGAGACTGTTGATGTCAAGATTAACAGTGAAAAGGGGTTTTACTATACACTACACATTTTTCCCAAAACAGATTGGATCACTTCTGAAGACATGGATTAAACCACTAAAGTCGTATGGATTACTTTTATGCTGCCTTTATGAGCTTTTTGGAGCTTCAAAATTTTGGTCACCATTCACTTGCATTGTATGGACCTACAGAGCTGAAATACTCCTCTAAAAACCTTGTGTTCTGCAGAAGAAAGAAACTTGCGCACATCTGGGATAGCATGAGGGTGAGTAAATCATGAGAATTTTCATTTTTGAGTGAACTATTTCTTTAAGACATCAGTGGCAAAAGAGAGAGTAGAGTCTTAATCTCATGTCTGTAAATGATTGAGATCATTTTTTTAAAGTTCATTAATTTTTTGAGGTGTAAAATTATTTAATGAGGGGACAAAAAACGTTTCTAATATAAGCTACTACTGGTCTACAATATTAATTTATTTACCCAGTGACTGGAAGAATACTGAATAACGGCACTCATAGAGAGAGAAGAGGTACTGACGAACAGCAGGTAAACTGTGCAACACCTCCAAGATCTCGGCACCTTTAATCACCTGAGAAAAGATCAGAGTGCAAAATGTGATCCAATTCCATAAACTCTCAAAGACAAATCTACTGACCAGAGACTTACAGGACAACCACAGTTTTTTGTAAGATTATGGTCTAAAGCAAGATCTTAACAATAAGATTTATTCAGTGCTATGAAACGTCCACAAGCACAACATTTAACCCAGATTATACCTTCTCTCTCAGGTCCGGCCTCTTCAGTGCAATCATACACACATACACAGTGTAAGTGACAAAAGTCTTGTAGTCCATGAGCTCATAAGAAGTGAATGTAGAGACGGTGTCCAGAAACAGCTCTGCAGCCTGCTTGAAATCCCGAATGGCCACACAGTAGAGGCCCTGATACACTTTCAGGCGATTCCTCCTGTCCCAGTCACCACCTTCTTCAATCAAGCTGAAAGCAAAATGAGAACCTGTTGGCCTAGATGACATATCACAACCCACTGATTCAGAGTTCAAGTGCACATCTGTGTTATTCCAAGAGAAAATGCAAGTTAATATACAGTGCTATGAAAAAGTATTTCCTGATTTCTTCTCTTTTTGTGTATATTTCATACTAAATTTAAAAAAAAAAATCTAACATAAAACAAAGGCAATTGGAGTAAACACAGTTTTTAAATGGTAATGTTATTTATTGAAGCAAAAAAGTTATCCAATACCAACTGGGCCTGTGTGAAGAAGTATCTGCCCCCTTAGTTACTAAATCCCCAAGTCTATGAAACTGCATTCATAATGGGGTTCAGCTGAACTACACACACCCAGGCCTGATTACTGCCAGCCCTGTTCAATCAAATCAACACCTAAATAGAACTTTTTCAGTAGCATGAAGTTGGCTAAAAGGTCTCATCCAGTAGCACACTATGCCAAGGTCGAAAGAAATTCCAGAAATGAAGAAAAAGGTGACTGAAATACATAATTCTGGGAAGGGTTACAAAGCTATTTCAAAGGCTCTGGGACCCCAAAGAACCACAGTGAGAGCCATTATCTCCAAATGGAGAAAACTTGGCACAGTTGTGAACCTTCCCAGAAGTGGCCGACCTTCCAAAATTCCTCCAAGAGCACAGCAACGACTCATCCAGGAAGTCACAAAAAAGCCAAGGATCAATAAAGGTCACTGTTCATGACTCCACTATCAGAAAGACACTGGCCAAAAATGCCATCCATGGAAGAATGGCGAGGCAAAAACCACTGCAAACACAGAAGAACATTAATGTACGTCTGAATTTTGCCAAAACACACCTTGATGATCCTCAAACCTTTTGAGATGTTCTGTGGACTGATGAGTCGAAAGTGGAACTGTTTGGAAGACGGGGTCCCGTTACATCTGGCATAAATCAAACACAGAATTCCACAAAAAGAACATCATACCTACGGTCAAGCACGGTGGTGGTAGTGTAATGGTGTGGGGATGCTTTGCTGCTTTAGGGCCAGGCGACATGCAATAATTGAGGAAACATGAATTCTGCTCTCTACCTGAAAATCCTAAAGGAGAACTTCCAGTCATCAGTCCGTGTGTTGAAGCTCAAATGCAACTAAATTATGCAGCAAGACAATGATCCAAAGCATAGGAGTAAGTTCACCTCTGAATGGCTCAAAAGAAGCAAAATTAACATTTTGGAGTGGCCTAGTTAAAATCCTGACTAAACAGGCAGTTCATGCTCGAAAACCCTCCAATGTGGCTGAACTAAAGCAGTTCTGCAAAGAAGAGTGGGCCAAAATTCCACCACAGCGTTGTGAAAGACTGATCTCCAGTTATCGTAAGCGTTTGGTTGCAGTTGTTGCTGCTGAAGGGGGCACAACCAGCTATTAAGCACAAGGAAGCAGTTCATTTTTCACATGGGTGATATTGGTGTTGGATAACTATTTTGCTTCAGTAAAAAATATATATATTTGAAAACTGTATTTTTTGTTTACTCAGATTGCCTTTGTTTTATGTTATATCTTGTTTAAAGAGCTAAAACAATTTATTATGAAAAATACACAAAAATAGAAGAAATCAGTAAGGGGGCAAACTTTTTTACATCACTGTATATCCACAGTTACTTTTTTACATCACTGTATATCCACAGTTACTGTGTCAGGTCATGTTATGTAACCGGATAGGTTTTTATGAGGTTAATTTGAATTAAAAATGTGCTCTACGCTGGCTTTCAATAGTACCTTTTGGCTTTCTCAGTGTTGCGGGTGATGAGGTCGTTGTCCATATAAAACAGGCCTATCCTTAGCAGATAAAAGACAATATCTAAGCGATGACCAAGTGCAACAGTCTTATCGTAGGTCTTCCTGAAAGCAGTCAGGGCCCCTTCCTATCGACAAAGAGAGAAATATTACCAATGGAAATACGTGTGAAGCAGAAAAGCAGGATGAAAAAATAAGCCCAAATGTAACCAAGTGATCAAATATAGCACAAATTAAAATACACAAGTATGCGTAATTAGTTGACCATAAGAAAACGTTTATTGTATGATAAACTGTGGAGAAATACATTTAAATATGTTAAGTGAAAAATCCTGTAGACTTCACTCCGAATTGAAGTCACTTATATTTTTCTTTTATTCAATTATGAGGAAAAAACATTATATTATATAATATTTAACTTATTTAAACTACTCAAATGCACTCTCAAACTCACTGACGGTGACAGAATTTTTTTTACTCACAAATGTACATTATGTACCATTAAAAACACACCCAAATTTAGTATATGGCTCAAGGACTTTTGTACTAGAAAAGCAACATTTGATCAAATATTTAACCAATTAAAAAAAATTATAATAATAAAACAAAAATAATCGTGCTTGGACTTCAAAATGTTGACGCCAATTCAATTATTTCTGTAGTGATGAAAACTGATGTGAACATGTCTTGAAAACAAACTGACTGAAGAAATTTGTTTAAAACTAACTGGATTTCATCATGCTATCCAATTAAGAAAAAATGGGAACAAACAAAAAATATATCAAATCAGTCCTTTAAGGAACTGTTAGAATCAATGTCTTTTTTCTAGATGTCATTAATTAGCTAAAAGTGTTTCTTAGGGTTACAGCTATACACCAAGTAACATAATCAAATGGAGTATATTTGAGGTAAATCAATAGATTAATCTCATTCACTTTTAAATGCTATCACTGCTTATCTGCTTTCAACATGATGACCATAAATTATTTTGTCTCAACCCATGGACCTACGTTTACTATTCACAGTGCAAGTGTACTTAGAGATATAAAATAAGGGACGCCCTTTCTACGAAATAATAACACACGATTCTGCAGTAGGGGTAAAATCTTTCCGTGGCAGGGAGAGCCGCCACAGAGACCTGCCACCGCCACAGGCAGCTCTCACTCGACACCGTTCTTTCCGTCTCCCTCTCGATGCTTCACCGGTCCTTGCGTCTCCCTCACAATGCGTCACCTTTCTTTGCGTCTCCCTCTCGATCAGTCACCGTTCTTTGCATCTCCCTCTCGATGAGTCACCTTTATTTGCATCTCCCTCACGATGCATCACCTTTCTTTGCGTCTCCCTCTCGATCAGTCACCGTTCTTTGCGTCTCCCTCTCGATGCGTCACCTTTATTTGCATCTCCCTCTTTATGCGTCACCTTTCTTTGCGTCTCCCTCTCGATCAGTCACAGTTCTTTGCATCTCCCTCTCGATGCGTCACCTTTATTTGCATCTCCCTCTTTATGCGTCACCTTTATTTGTGTCTCCCTCTCAATACGTCACCGTTCCTTGCGTCTCCCTCACGATGCGTCACTTTTCTATGCGTCACCGTTCTTTCCATCTCCTTCACGATGCGTCACCGTTCTTTGCATCTCACTCACAATGCGTCACCTTTCTTTGCGTTTCCTTCTTGATCCGTCACCGTTCTTTGCGTCTCCCTCTCGATGCGTCACCGTTCTTTGCATCTCACTCACGATGCGTCACCTTTCTTTGCGTTTCCCTCTCGATGCGTCACCGTTCTTTGAGTCTCCCACTTGATCAGTCACCGTTCTTTGCATCTCACTCACGATGCGTCACCTTTGTGTTTCCCTCTCGATCCGTCACCATACTTTGCATCTCCCTCTCGATGCATCACCGTCCTTTGCGTCTCCTTCACGATGCGTCACCATTCTTTGCATCTCACTCACGATGTGTCACCTTTCTTTGAGTCTCCCACTCGATCCGTCACCGTTCTTTGCGTCTCCCTCTCGATGCTTCACCGGTCCTTGCATCTCACTCACGATGCGTCACCTTTCTTTGCGTTTCCCTCTCGATCCGTCACCATACTTTGCATCTCCCTCTCGATGCATCACCGTCCTTTGCGTCTCCTTCACGATGCGTCACCATTCTTTGCATCTCACTCACGATGTGTCACCTTTCTTTGAGTCTCCCACTCGATCCGTCACCGTTCTTTGCGTCTCCCTCTCGATGCTTCACCGGTCCTTGCATCTCACTCACGATGCGTCACCTTTCTTTGCGTTTCCCTCTCGATCCGTCACCGTTCTTTGCGTCTCCCTCTCGATGCGTCACCGTTCTTTGTGTCTCCCTCTCGATGCGTCACCGTTCTTTGTGTTTCCCTCTCGATCTGTCACCATTCTTTGCATCTCCCTCTCGATGCATCACCGTTTTTTGCGTCTCCCTCACGATGTGTCACCTTTCTTTGCGTTTCCCTCTCAATCCGTCACCGTTCTTTGCGTCTCCCTCTCGATGCGTCACCATTCTTTGCATCTCACTCACGATGCGTCACCTTTCTTTGAGTCTCCCACTTGATCCGTCACCGTTCTTTCCATCTCCCTCTCGATGCGTCACCGTTCTTTCCATCTCACTCACGATGCGTCACCTTTCTTTGTGTTTCCCTCTCGATCCGTCACCATTCTTTGCATCTCCCTCTCGATGCATCACCGTTTTTTGCGTCTCCCTCACGATGTGTCACCTTTCTTTGCGTTTCCCTCTCGATCCGTCACCATTCTTTGCGTCTCCCTCTCGATGCGTCACCGTATTTTGCATCTCCCTCACGATGTGTCACCGTTCTTTGCATCTCACTCACGATGCGTCACCTTTCTTTGCGTTTCCCTCTCGATCCGTCACCATTCTTTGCGTCTCCCTCTCGATGCGTCACTGTTCTTTGCATCTCACTCACGATGTGTCACCTTACTTTGAGTCTCCCACTTGATTCGTCACCGTTCTTTCCGTCTCCCTCTCGATGCGTCACCATTCTTTGCGTCTCACTCACGATGCGTCACCTTTCTTTGTGTTTCCCTCTCGATCCGTCACCATTCTTTGCATCTCCCTCTCGATGCGTCACCATTTTTTGCGTCTCCCTCACGATGTGTCACCTTTCTTTGCATTTCCCTCTCGATCCGTCACCATTCTTTGCGTCTCCCTCTCGATGCGTCACTGTTCTTTGCATCTCACTCACGATGCGTCACCTTACTTTGAGTCTCCCACTTGATTCGTCACCGTTCTTTCCGTCTCCCTCTCGATGCGTCACCATTCTTTGCGTCTCACTCACGATGCGTCACCTTTCTTTGTGTTTCCCTCTCGATCCGTCACCATTCTTTGCATCTCCCTCTCGATGCGTCACCGTTTTTTGCGTCTCCCTCACGATGTGTCACCTTTCTTTGCATTTCCCTCTCGATCCGTCACCATTCTTTGCGTCTCCCTCTCGATGCGTCACCGTATTTTGCATCTCCCTCACGATGTGTCACCGTTCTTTGCATCTCACTCACGATGCGTCACCTTTCTTTGCGTTTCCCTCTCGATCCGTCACCATTCTTTGCGTCTCCCTCTCGATGCGTCACTGTTATTTGCATCTCCCTCACGATGCGTCACCGTACTTTGCATCTCCCTCACGATGTGTCACCGTTCTTTGCGTTTCCCTCTCGATCCGTCACCGTTCTTTGCGTCTCCCTCTCGTTGCATCTCACTCACGATGCGTCACATTTCTTTGAGTCTCCCACTTGATCCGTCACCGTTCTTTCCGTCTCCCTCTCGATGCGTCACCATTCTTTGCGTCTCACTCACGATGCGTCACCTTTCTTTGTGTTTCCCTCTCGATCCGTCACCATTCTTTGCATCTCCCTC
>NC_059380.1:17437500-17442500 GCF_019703515.2 Myxocyprinus asiaticus
ACAGATGTTACAAGCTTAATGGGTATAAGTCTTAACCACAATACTAGTTGATCATTTGACTGCTGTGGCTATGAAAAATAGTCTTAATTATTTTGTCCTGTTAATTAAAGATAAACAAAACTTTTCTATGTGGTTCTTTGGTTTACTGCAAATGGTTGAAGGGATTTGTCATAAGGTCAGCACAGTCCTAATTAGTCTACAACATAATCGTCCCCTAACACTAAAATGGGCTTTCCCTTAAAATATTTATCATAAACTGAAGTTTACACCAAAATATCGTAGTTACTACAACTGTTATTTCTGTAAAGCAATAATAAGTTAATATGCATTTAAAAAGTACAATAATTTAAAAGGTGTCATTTCCAGATCTGAAGAAGTCAGTACTTAATATGCAGTTTCTAGTTATGATCAGCACTATAATATTTAATTGACTAGAAACTTTTTTGTGAATGCAATCCCCACAAAATGATTATTAAAAGTCCTGTAATCGCGAACAACTGGAAGTTTTATACATACAGTATATTATTATTATATACACTATTTATATACTTTTTTTCTTTATGTAGTGGTGGTCAAAACCAGGTTACCACAGTTTTATTGTAGTAACAACTTTATTAACTATGGCATTTTGGTGGAAACTGGTTACCTGGATAACCACTTCATATGCTAAAACAATCCGGTCCCAGCATTTGTATTCGTTTTCTTAAGTGCACAAAATGCACAGTATGCTGGGAGTTTCTTCAACAGGGCTCTCCATTACTGTGGACTTCTAGAAAGTGCTGCACATTTTTCACACTCACTAGTTTACATAATATGTATTTAAAACATTTCCAAAAGTATGTGCATGCACCACAGGAAATAACAATGTATTACCTCCTGGTGTTGTTGTCTTTCTTTTTTTTTTTTTTTTTTTTTTTGATGTTTCGTGAAAATTTCCACCTCATTTCAAATTCTGTACGGTGTTTAATAGATTCCACGGTGATAAAAAATGACATTTTTGTGACATTTTTAACAATTTGAAATAAAATGATTCCTTTGTCTTGCTAAGGCCATAATATTTTCACATTTTTTGGCATAGTTTGACAAAATACAGCTTTATTGGAAATAACACTCAATAAAAATATTCTGCTCAAGTGATATTTACTTTTAATTTTTGTCAACTATGTAGTTAAAAAGTACACAACATTTTTTGGGGGGGGATTAGGCCAAACAATTATTTGGTGTGGTGGAAATGATGGCATAACTGTTGGACAGTCCTAATGTTTGATGATTGATAGAAATACTGTCACCATAAATATTGAAATGGTTTATGTTGAGTTCACTTTGTTTAGATGGTCATTTTTTTAAACATTTAATAACTTTTTTAATTATGGATTTTCATAGTTTAATATTAAAAGTCTGCTGGGACATGGCAAAAATAGTTAAATAAATAGGCTACATAAAAGGATTTGAGAAGTACCCAAAAAATAATAATAATAATAATAATTATGAAGCCATTGTAAAAAAAAAAAAAAAAAATTAAGTAAAAATGGTTTTACTAAACCCCCGGGACAGGAAAGTGCCCGAAATTGAAAAAACACACTGTTATGTAGAAATATAAACTCGCAGGAACCGAGTCGTCATGTTGAGGACTTCAGGTAATTCTGCACTTCATCAGAAGCACCACTCTGCAGCCTCAGATGATGAGCAGAAGACAACGCGTACACTGAGGTGGCGATGGGATGCAGTGGTCCTGGTAATTACTTCAACATTTTGTTGTGCAATGTATAAATATTGAGCTCTTAGTTATTTCATCAGACAGCGGTCGGGTTTTTTTTTTTTTTTTTTCTCTCTGAAAGAGCTATTATTATAAAGGGGATGTGATCATTGGCTGTGGTTGATGGTACTGTGTCGCATTGCTGTACCAGCAGGCAGCCACAAGCAAGTGTGATGTGCATTAGCCATATGAACATATGCGTTTGCAGCCCATTTGTATTTACAACCAGAAGTGATACTGCATTATAACAAGATAGTGTTTTCATGTAAAATACAAAGGAGATTTTGTCGCGTATGAAGGTTGCTGGCGGCTCGACGCCTGCAATGCAGTACTGTCCGGGGAGAATAACCAAACGCAGATTCCTGCGTGCGTTAGCAGACACTGAAATAACTTTTTTAATTTAGAAGAACAACAATATCGGAATGGACAGAGAACAAGCTATAATGTTTTATATTGTCACAGTTGAGCGCGCTTCTCTGTGTCGCGACAAACTGAAACGCTCCCGTTAATCAACATAGCTGTCTATTGCAAGCGCGCGATGGTCGTGTCGCTACCGATGTACATGGTGTGAGGCGACAGTGACACGCATGGGCTCCCAATCAGAAGCCTTGGGCGATATGAATGCTGAGCAATTGTTAGGATTTTATTTTATTTATTTTTATTTCTGTCTCTGAATTTACATCTGTTTTACAATGAACATCATTAAGCTTTAGGGTCATTAAGCAAATGCATCATTATGAATGTGGTTATCTACATACACCCATAAAGACGCATTCAGCCCACTCAGCAATTCCTCACTGTGTTTCTGCAGCTGTGTGTGTGTGTGTGTGTGTTAGCCAACAAATGTCTTTAAAGAAAACAGTCTCTGTAGCACATAGTAGATTTTTGGTCATTCTGTCAAAAATCGGTGCTTTTTCCATTTGAATTATTATTATTATTATTATTATTATTATTTTTAAAGTAGTTTTTAACAAGTAACAAACATTATTCTATCAGACTTTAAGTGTTCAGAAATTGCACTCTGCCATTTTGAGCTAAATTTAAAATGTTTAATCAAAAACACATATATGTTGGGATATACAATATGTAACACTGTTGACGATAACAAGGTTTACTAATTTACAGTTCATTTAGCCATAACTAGATTTGCACTAAAGCTCATAACACTACTAAGTGTTTATTGTTAGTAGTTTTTTATTAGTAGAATTTAATGCTGATATTTCTACAAATATCCACTTTTTAATTGAGTAGTTTCGGAGACACTTACTTGTAGAGTTTACATCCTGAGAGGATGATGATGCCATATACAGTGCATCCGGAAAGTATTCACAGCGCTTCACTTTTTCCACATTTTGTTATGTTACAACCTTATTCCAAAATGGATTAAATTCATTATTTTCCTCAAAATTCTACAAACAATACCCCATAATGACAATGTGAAAGAAGTTTGTTTGAAATCTTTGCAAATTTATAAAAAAAGAAAAAAAAAGAATATATATATATATATATATATATATATATATATATATATATATATATATATATATATATATATATATATATAATTGTATAGCCTTCATTCCTCAAAACAATGACTGACTGATGAGTTTCTAGAGAAAGCTATATCTTCTTTTGCCATTTTTGACCTAATTTTTACTTTAAGACATGCCAGTCTATTGCATACTGTGGCAACTCAAAAGCAAACACAAAGACAATGTTAAGCTTTATTTAACGAACTAAATAGTTTTCAGCTGTGTTTGATATAATGGCAAGTGATTTTCTAGTACCAAATTAGCAATTTAGCATGATTACTCAAGGATAAGGTGTTGGAGTGATGGCTGCTAGAAATGGGGCCTGTCTAGATTTGTTCAAAAATGACTTTTTTCAAATAGTGATGGTGCTGTTTTTTACATCAGTAATGTCCTGACTATACTTTGTGATAAGCTGAATGCCACTTTGGTGAATTAAAGTACCAATTTCTTTCCTAAACAGCAAAATATGTACATTATTCCAAACCTTTGGCCACCAGTGTACATATACATACATATATATATATATATATATATATATATATATATATACATACTTACACTCACCATCCACTTTATTAGGTACACTTGAACACCTATTCATGCGATTATCTAATCAGCCAATCATGTGACAGCAGTACAATGCATAAAATCATGCATATGGGTGAGGAGCAGTTAATGTTCACATCAACCATCAGAATGGGGAAAAAATGTGATCTCAGTGATTTTGACTGTGGCATGATTTTTGGAGTCAGACAGGCTTGTTTGAGTATTTCTGTAACTGTTGATCTCCTGGGATTTTCATGCACAACAGTCTTTAGAATTTACTCTGAATGGTGCTAAAAAAAAAAAAAAAATATTCATCATGCAGCAGTTCTGTGGACAGAAACACCTTGTTGATGAAAGAGGTCAACAGAGAATGGCCAGACTGTTTTGAGCTGACAGAATGGCTATGGTAACTCAGATAACCACTCTGTACAATTGTAGTGAGCAGAATAGCATCTCAGAATGCACAACATGTCTAACTTTGAGGCAGATGGGCTACAACAGCAGAAGACCATGTCAGATTCCACTTCTGTCAGCCAAGAACAGAAAGCTGAGGATGCAGTTTTTTTTTTTTTTTTTTTTTTTAAATCAAAATGTGCGTATTTGTTAATACCCAAGGAGATGTTGGAAACCCTGGGCTGGGGCTGGGGATGGGGACAGGCTAAAAGGCATCCATATAAAAAAAGACAATGAAAAGAAAACACCTAAATATAAAATAAAGTTACTGGATTTTTTGCTGATATGTTAGAATAAAATTGCTTTTATTAATATTGACGGTAAAAAGCTTTACAAATTTACAATTCATTAAGCGAAAACTAGATTTGCGCTCAAGCTCATGACACTACTAAGTGTTTACCATGTATATTTATTTTAATTTTTTTACATCATGTATTCTTTACCTATTAGAGTATGGCAAATATGTAGTTGTCATTCAGTACCATGATCAGAGTGTTACTGTAATCCCTGGTCTTTCCTACCTTTTTAAATTAGAGAGCAATGGTGTCGTGACAAATCCACAGGCCTGTTGGGAACTAACATCTGACTCATCTTTTGGCAGGAATTTGTGCGGGCCATGTCGTGCTGATTTGAAGATAAATTAAAGCTCAAGTTTAGCTAAAGTATGATCAGTAACCCACTAACCTTGAGCTCCCATCACTGAGACTATGAGG